>NW_006443138.1:3914769-3957084 GCF_000325575.1 Pteropus alecto | reverse complement strand
GTGGCTGACTTTGCCTACTCTCCAATGAAGTTTCATGGGTAAACTAAGCATCATTGTTGGGAGAAAATGATTTAGATAGACATAAGTAAAATAAGAGTTTAGGTGAACTTTTCAGCAATAATTATATGTAATGGTATGTCTACTTAAAAAATAATTTCCAAACTCTCTTTGGTAACTTTCTAAGTTAAATTAAATGATGGGAATTCATTGAATGTCTAGATCATTTCCAAATGAGATAAAATACTGAGACATTAATTGCTAAACAAGTCTAAGTTTACCTACTTTTGACCTCTTATTATAGAAGAGCTAAAGATTTTGGGGTCTGTTAGTAAATATGTTTCATGCCATGTTAAAAAATTATACTATGAGAAAATGTATGTTTTCAAAACTTGTGAAATGTATTTATAAATTTGCCAATCTAAATAATTCTGGCATAACAGACAGTTCAAAATTGCTTACTTCTTAGTTTTCACTAGAAAGTAAAGTTTCTAAGGGTTAAGAATTTTAATTAATATATGTAATTAAAGCTACTAGAAATAATACAAACAACGCCATATGCAAGGAAAGTAGGATGTATTTTTGGCTAAGAAAAGATATGAAGTATGGAGATACATTTTTTAACAGAAAAAAAAGTAAATTCATCCTAAAGTAAACCGGTTATTTCAGAATAGGAAAGAGGAAAATAAAGGACAAAATAATATAGAAAGTTAGGGAGAGAGAGACAGAGAATTTTACTTTGTGTAGGTAGTCAAGATGGCTAAAACAGTGAATTTACTATAAGAGCTTTTAAAAATAATCTTTGCTATCAATAGTATATTTATGTAAAACTAAAACTTAATTTTCTTTCATCTGCTAAAAGGACAAAGTTTTATCGGACTATTAGTCTGCTCTTGATATGACATTGTGAAAATTTTTGTTTACCTTTCAAATAATCTGGCTAGAAAGCAAAGATTTTGTGATTTATCAAACTAATTTTCTATGCTTCATGTTTTCTTAATCAGGTCTTCGATTACTTAAGGAAATTGAGTCTTCTCAATATTAAAAGAGCTAAGTTTGGCTCACTACTATATACCTTCTGTATTTGCCTTTAAAATCTTTTGTCACTTCGGTTAAGTAGATAATTAAGTATTGTTTCATAAAGACCTGTGATCCTCTTTTGTCAAATGTCCGAACATTTTGATATTTTTGACAAACTTCCCAAAATCAAATTCTAAATTAAGTCTTTTTGACTAGGAAGTAACTTTGGGACTTTCCAAAAGGTCCCCGAGTCATCTCAAAATATTTGTTTTCTCTCCTTACAAAAAAAGATAGGCATTAAACTAAATTATGCCTATTTGATAAGTTAAATTTCATGGGAAGCATTGTCAAATAAATAATGCTAGACCTTCTTTATGGGTACCCTTGTATAAATAGATTAATAAAAGTGTTCCAGAAATTCCTAAAAATCTGATATATAATCTTATTAGTCATAATTCCAGTTATTTAAAAATGTTATGTGTCACAGAAACCATCAAATTTCCTTACCAATTGCATTATAATGAAGTCTCATCAGATCTTTAATTATAGCTATTGTTAAGTCTTTTGGTCACTTACCAATAGTTGTTTTACTCTGATGCTTTTGCAAAATTGCTTCATCTTCAAGGAGATTCATGGAAAGGACTCTTACAAGTACAGGTTTCTGATAACTTTCGGATCACGCCACTGAACTGAATAGGAATTTACAGAACTCTAAGGAAAAACTGGATTCGTGAAACTGCTAACAAAAGATCACAATCAAGAATTAATATAGGACTGAATGAACAGATGAGGATGCTTATAATTTTTATGACTTTTTGTTAAAACACTGCTGGCTCTTTAATCTTTTGTTTTCCAAATTTAAGGAAATTTTTCTCTTGAGCTAACTATGACTTTTGGCAATTTGGTAAAGTATACTTTCTTAACAAAGATGAAATAATATTTCCCCCAATCTGATCCCTCCAAAATTCAGAAATTCTCTGTATGCATTCTTATTTTCATGGTACTATAGTTTTTTGCCTAAGTTCTGTAAGAACCTGTTCTTCTTGTAACAGGACACCATTGGAAACTTTGGTTATATACCAAGGCTTTGACTGGAAGGTCATATTTGAAAGAGACAAGAATAGATTCAGCTGTGACCAGACAGCTTCAAGGAACTGAAGTTGACTTTATGGAGCCAATAAAGCCCTTTGAAAAAAATCAGCCTGATACCTTGTTTACGGAGTTCTCAGCTAACGTACCTAGTGAGTTAGAAAGGTCACTTCTTGGCAAACCCAAGAATCATGGGATATTTTGGGGAACCCTGAAGAGAGAAGAATTCATGCACATCTATAGGTATTGCAGGTGAAGTCTGATGGGAAGTCCTTGGCTTGGCTGAGATTCCTTATAAAGTTTCTAGCAAAGGAGACTCAAGAGCCTGTATGGTCAATCACTATTACTGCTATACTTACATAAATAATCAGGTCAAATTTATTGAAACTGGACTTACTTTGTAAATAAGTTTGTCTTACTATGGTTATCTTTGATAGAAAGGGGGGTGATTGTAGAGAGAAAAATTATGTTTTAGTAGAAACTATAATACACACTTGCAGATTTTAGATTCTAGTTGTTAATTGTCTTTGAGATTTTGTTTTCTATCTCTCAGTTGGACTGGGTACTGAATTCTCATTTTCTCCAAGATCTGGCTACAATTCTCAAAACTAAAGTTTCCAGTTTTTCTCCTACCCTTCTGACTTGGAATCATTGAGAACTAAAATCAGAAGGCTTGACTGTTGATCAGTGATGCTTTTTAGAGAATGATCTCTATCAGAAAGGGAAATGTCAAAATTTAGGACAGAGACCTTAACCAAGATAGGGATCAGCAGGGACGGTAGGAGGCTCTCTCACATCTTACACTGGTCGTGAAAGCCTTACAAGAACAATTCCGGGGTACAGCAGAGCTCTATGGTTAGAACAGCCCCTCTCCTCCCCTTAGAACAGCCCCTCCCCTCTTCCTGCTGCTTCTTGCTCTTTTTGTGTACATGGCTCACCATATCTGCAGGTACTGGACTGCAGCCTTTTCTTTTTCCCAAATACATACTTTTTGCAGATGGAATACCTAGTCGACTGTGTGTTTATGGTCGAGAAGGCCCCACATTAAAATGGTTGAATTTCTGTTTGTTGTGTTGCACAAAATAAACGCTGGCAGTACAGAAGGCTTATAAGCCTGTCTCAAGGATGATTTTTAATTCAATCATTTTTTTATGCCAGCATCTTCCAGAAGTCATTTAATTGTTAAGATCTGAGTAACAACAGCAGTTTTCTGACAGAATAGTCATGATTCGGGTCTATGGCACCTTTGTAGAAATTCTTTGATGGGTTAAAAGAAAAAAAAAACATGATGATGAGGAAAGGGACAGGTACAAGGAAACAGAATATATGGGAAAGGTTATTCTGTACATTTATGCACTGAGATCTAGTCTCTAGTTCTTGGAGTTGCTGAGATGAACCCGGCCTGGACATCCTGTAGTTTCAGAGAGGCCTTTCTGAGCACCACTGGGCAGCCCAGGGTCAACCCAGAAACACAAGCAGGAGCTAAAGTGGTACTGGTTGATGAGGCTCAGTCAGTCCTCCAGAACAAGACAAACGTGCAGTGAAGGACAAGAACTGACCTAGCTTTATGAAAAAACAACCAGTCATGACAAAAACAGCCATTTTTGTGTGTGGCAGTGGGGGGGGGGGAGGAGAATTGAGGGGATCAGATATAAATTCTTTTAAAATTAATGTTAATTGGTTTTTTCACTGAAAGTTCCAAGGCAGTGCTGCTCAATCTTGAACAAGAATCAGCATCACATGGGGGGCTTGCTAGAAAACAAATTACAAAGGCCCCAGAATTCCTGATGTAGTAAAGAAAACGTGTATTAGTAGCAAATTCCCAGGTGATGCTGATGCTGCAGTCTGGGGACCATATGTTGAGAAGCACTAAGGTACAATAACTACATGAAATTGCTGGCCTCCAAATTTTCAGATCCCAGGAATATGACTTAAAGAATTGGCTGAAAAACAAAAATTGTCATCACTTCACTTCTCCTCCCCAAAATAAACAAAACAAAATGAACCAAAAAAACTAAATTAAAAAATTTCAACAACAAATAGTACTACAGTCATGCACCACTTACCAATGGGGGACACTTTCTGAGAAATGTGTCGTTAAGCAATTGTCATTGTGTGATTATCAGAAGGTGTACTTAGACAAACCTACATGGTATACCTACTACACACCAAGACTGATGCTTCTAGGCTACAAACCTGTATAGGACACTGTTGTATCCTAGGCAATTGTAACACAATGTATTTGTGTATCTAAACACATGAAAACATAGAAAAGATACAGTAAAAATACGGTATGAGAGATTTAAAAAATGGTACACCCATAACATGGCACTTATCATGAATGGGGCTTGCAGGACTGGAAGTTGCTCTGGGTGAGTCAATGGATGGTGAATAAATGTGAAAGCCAAGGACAGTACTGTACACTACTGTAGACTTTATAAACACTGTACACCACCATCACCACAAATACGAGTAATGCCGTATGCTATGACATCACTCAGCAATAGAAATTTTTCAGCTCCATTATAATCTTAGGGGACCGCTGTTGTATATAGTCTGTTGTTGACCTAAATGTCATTATGTGGTATGTGACTGTACACAAAAACTCTTCTGTAGAGATGAATTTTGAAGGTGAATTTGTTTGTGAGCAATGGGGAACTCCTAATGCATTTCCCTAGATACCAATTCTTGACAACAGTATAAGTTTCCCATTAAGTTCTTTCACAGAAGTCCAGGCATCAGCATGCTATCATTCCTGCATTTTCATCCATAGAGTTGTCATAATGGAACTCCTCAAAGTCCATGTTTTAATCGTAAAAACATATACAAGCTGCTGAAGATTTTGCTGAGTTGAGGTGAAGTTTGAATAATTCTGCAAACGTTTCTCTTTCCTCCGATCTTTCGAATCCCTGCAGGCCTTTCCTGGGTCCTGGGGTGTGGAAAGCCTCAGCTTGCAGAGGTCACATCACATAAAAGGCCCTCTATACAAACTACAGGATGTCAGCTGGGTAGGGAGGTAAACAGAGCAGCCTATGACAATCTCTCATGGATGGTCCAGGTATCTGTGCTAAAAATAAGAGGATTCTTTAAGAATCAGACAAGAAAACATTTTTATAAAGAAGTTTTATTGCATAATTCCTGTATACAATAAACATAGGAAAAGGGTTTTTTAATGAAAATTTTATGTCATTTCCAAAAGTTTTGAACCATTTGAAGAAAAATTATTACAAAGCTATCTAAGGCAAAAATAATATTTGACCTTCAGAACAAACAATAATCCCTTTGGTCATATCTGTATTTAAAGCAAGACATTTTCAATTCAATTAACAGGACAGGCTTTTAAATTACTATGTCATTTGCATTAAGAATTTAAACACATATAAGAAGTGAAAAGTTTAAACACATAGAAACGTTCTCTAATACAACATATACTGCTGCTCTCTATAGATTCATTCTGCATGACTGTCTGGATGTACTTTTTACACACCAGCCGAAATCTGCATCTCCTAATGGTACAGTAAGGGCTGGAGTACAGAGAGGGAAAGTCCAATGCATTTCCTAAGCTAAATGGCATAACTCCTGCAGATCACATACACCTCGCCATATTGACTCAGTTCATTGCACTCCATATCCTGCAAAAATAAATCTAGTGCTCGACAGCTGACATTATTGCTCACTGACATTTTAGTAATATATTTCCTTAACATAAGACAGAAATATACTGGAATTTGATACCACTTAAACTCAAAAGCAATCTGGAATTAAACCACATGCATACACCCCACTTTTTTTTTTTCCTATGGATGTTACATTTTTCTTAAAGTTGATGCTAGAAAACGTGGTAGAAGAAAAACTGGCTTTCCATGAAACAAAGACCAAGGATTAGAAAAAGAGTTTTTGAGGGAAATGTTAACCCCTACAATAAAAATAAAGGAACAATGAGAATCCAGTCTCTGGGGAGAAGGAAGAAGCCCCTCATTTATCTTCCTTGTCTATTCCAACACTGTGGCTCGTGTCCAACAGACCCCAGGGCAGGTCATCATTCATAACTGGAGTGATGTGAGAAGCGCTGTGTGTGCCCCTGAAGGACAGACTTTAAACTGTGACAGGAAATGTCCTGAGACCCAATTCTTTATCTGACTCCACATGGGATCCTTGGGTCACCGGGAAATGTTGGGGCTCTCTCTGTGAAGTTGGGAAAGCCTTCTAAGATGGTCTGGGTGATCTTAAATTTCTTATCCCATTTCTATAGGGGAGTGAAATCTGCAAATTCCAGGATGACCCTAGGGCCTGAGGTGAAACACCCTAGGAGCTGAGGGAAGAGGAGTATAACTTATCCGGAATTACAAAGTTGTAGCATACATGACAATGGTCACTAGGATGTCAGGGTCTTCACAAGAAGTTTGTAGAGACACAGAAGAATGTGGACATGACCATGCTGACACTTTGTCACAACTTTTCATTTTAATTTCTCATATTTCTTAAAATTGCCAAATGTCCCTCTTTCTTATTTTTGTCTCGGTGCTTATAAAGAAGATATCAATTTTCATAAGCTTTCAAAGATTTATAAAAACAATATTTTTTAAAAACTACATTTCAAGATTAGTATTCAAGGCTACAGATTCTCTCTCGATATATGTATGTATGTATGTATGTGTATATGTATGTGTTTGTGTGTATATATATCAGTCAAAACCTGTACCTTCACACCTGGCTGCAGCAATATCAACTGGTATCACCACTGCTCATACCCGTAAAAACCTTACCGTGCACAATGACATCCATTCCAGCAGAGCTTCTCAGAGTAAAACCAGTCATACTGCTACAAAGAAAAATTTCTGGCTCTTAGCCCAACTGTTTCCATACCAATCAGCTAAGTCAACCTCTTCTCTGCTTCTTTCCATTTCAAATGCCTGGACTTCGGTCTTTGAGGCAATTAGAACCAGATCGGTTTAATTTTACAATACTGATCTTAATTGTAGAGCAATATAATGATTATGCCCCGAAAGTGTCGATTATTTTACGAACTTTATAAGTCTCAGTTTCGACATGAAGACTAGGCATGGAGAGACTAAATGGCATGTCCTTTGCCACAGAGCAGATTAGTGTCAAGGGCGGGACTCCAGCTCCTGGCTATTTCTACTTTAAACCCCCATTATCTCTCCAGAGTTTACCTGAACCTGTGCACGAGGTCCCTCTTTTGGGGTTCTGCTTGTTACTTTAAGTATCTTGTCAGCTCTTCTGCACAGTATTGGGTATTTCAAAATCCAGGACTTCCTCTTTGGTCTTCTCTGCTCTCTCATTTCTGCTGCCTTGATGAAGTGCTTTGTTCCTAATATTTTATTGTACACAGTGGAATTCACCAAAATGCCCTTCCAGATGCAGCTGGTATTAGGTGTGGAGGGACAGACTTATAAAAGGCAATGGCAGATGTTCTTCTTTGTGAACTTTGGACAAAATGGGACTCAACATTTTACAGTTGTCTTACATTCCAACGTTTGCAATGGAAAAGAAAAGAAAGGCCTAAGGGTGAGGTAATGTTTACTTCTCTGCCACAACACTCGGTGAGCCCCCTCAGATCTAGCAACAATTTAACATAAGGAAAGACTTTAGACCTTCACACTCTTTTAGTGAGAATAAACGACCTTAGCTCAAACTTTCCACAAAGCTAAGAAGTCTCATAAGACATCACTCCATCCTTATCTTAGGTAGATCTGTACAAATGCCTCCAGGCCATGTGTCTTGCAGGTCTCTGGCCCTGTACTTGTGAGCTCTGGTCTCTACATCATATAGGAGATCTCAATTTTTAAGTTTTTAAGTTTGAAGACCAAGTAAGTACTTTCTGCCTCTTAAGCAAGTGGGGGGTGGGCGGGGGGCGGGGGGGATCTCAAAAGAAGCTATGTGCGTGAAGAAAATAATGCAAAAGGGTACTTAAGTGCCTTGAAGAAGGTTTGCAAAGCTATCTCCACTCGCTAAAGTTATAAACAGTTCTGGATCTAGTCAATAGCAAAATACATCGACGGCCAAGGCCTCTGTTTAAGCCAAAGAAGAAATATATCAATAGCACAAAACTGCCCTTATAGTTTTTGAAAAAATATATCTAAGATAGACAATTTTGAATTTTGTTAATAAGCTGTGCATTAAGTACACTTGTTTCCATCACTCTCTAGTGCTTTACAGCTCCGTTTTGTCTGCCTGGGCTGGGCTGCCTGCCCCACTGCCTCCGTCGGCACCGTGGCTGTCTGCAGGTGTGAAAGACAGGGAAGCCGAATTTATGCAGTATCTTTTGCCAGTTGGACGGGGTCCGTCATCAAAAATGTGCCCAAGGTGAGCACCACACTGAAAAAGAAGAGCAAAATGTAAGCAAAAAAACGTGTACAAAACAGGCTTTGAGAGGAACCCACATTAAGCAGTTAAAATGGATGACCAGCTTGTAGAGAAATGATGGAAACCATCGTGGATGATTTCTAATCCGCCTGTCAATGGCTGCAAAGATGGCTTCTGGCAGGCTCTGCACCACATGTTGAGAAGAAAAAACACTAGAACTGTGCATATCAGAAATCATTTAGGAGCCACTGTATTTTTTGATCTGTGCAGTCTCTCAACCAGCTGAAAAATGACTGCAGTAATTTTATGAATTGAGTTGACCCTTGATCTCCCATTGTAAGAAACATGGCAGAATAAAATCTCTCCCCTCGGCATTACTTCTGGCTTTGGATGGGTAGGTTTCAGATATGCAGAAGTCCACTGTAAAAGATACTGTTTAACTGGCCATGACAGAGGTGATGTTTGCTTTCATGGGTAGTAAAACTTAACATTGGAAAAGCATTGGATGTTCTTGGAACCCAGCAAAGCAAAGGCAAAAGCTCAATAGATTTGTCACAGTCACCAGGACTGCAAGTGTGGCAAATGGAAACGTCACTAGACGTTTTTTTTTATGGCTTCCAATAGGTGGAGTGCCATGCTGGCTTCTTTACTCATGTGAACTGTATTATTATGTGGAGAAGAAATAAGCTGTTTAACCCAAATCTATGCTACTAACTATCCAAAAAGCTGGGGGAGTAGAAGAGGAAGAGAATTCAGAGTCAAGTGAGAACATTAGTTTTGATGGTGTTGAAAAGAAATACAGCCCAGAGCAAATATCTCCAAAAAGGCTGGCTCACTGAATAGAGCCCCACACTGATGCTAGGTACAGGTCCAGGAGACGACGGCATATGTCACACTTACCTATCTCCCACCCTTTCTCAGCAGGGGGGAAAAGGATATGGAGGCCTTAGTGCACCATTTGAACAGGCTGTGACAACAGAACCAAAGCCCGGGGCAAATAACTTCCATTTATTCATTTAACAAATATTTATGGAGTGCTTGCTACATGCCAGGCACTATCCCAGACTCTGGAGATACAGGCAACAATACCTCGCCTCATGGAGCTTACATTCTAGTGGGAGAGACAGACAATACATACACAAGGAAATAAAGGAAGTGCAAAGTATGGTAGAGGGAAAAAAATGCTAAGGAGAAAAAAAAGTGATATGAAGTGTCAGGGCTGGGGGCTGACATTTTGGGTACAGTGGTCAGGGGTGGCTTTCCTGGGGCGGCTTTGGTATAAGAACCTAAAGGAAGTGAAGGAATAGATATCCAGAGAAGAGCGTTCAAGCAGATGGAAGAGACAACAGTTCAGGGAGAACGTGAGAGAAGAAGCGCATTGATGATTTATTTATTCTTCTCACTGGTTGTCTGGAATATAAAACCCTTATAAACTGCAGGAAAAGAGAGCAGAAATTGATGAAGGATGGAGCTAAGATACCAAATGGAGATGATAAGAGAGAAGTGAGGGACGGTGCTTACTACAATGGAAAGAACTATAATCTCAGTTTCTCCATTGAAAAGTGCTAAACTCAATTCTCAAGGGTTCTCTAGTTATTAATAAACAGCACAAATAGCAAGTTTGACTATACAGCACTTCCATGTTAAAAGTGTGTTCTTATTTTACTGCCAACATACTGTGTCAGCTTATTAAAGAACTAAAAATGAACCCTGAACTGATTTGATCTATTGCCTGGAAAATATGAAACAGGCCTAAAAACAACTCTTGCATTATTGTACCACATTCTATGCAGGTTTAGGTAATATCAAGGCTGACAGCTCAGATTGCTTTTCCTTTCTATAAACAATTGAGGCCAAATTTTCAGGCACCAGTAGCTAAGATGCACCAGTAAAAAATACATATGCTTACCCGATGGACACAAGAAAACATCTATTCCTGTCTGCCAAAAGAGTCAGTGTGCAGGCCAAGAGGAACCAGTGCGCTTGGTGGCCAGTATGTGTGCACAGTTATTGACCTCACGAGCAGCTTGGGCACTTTGATCACTTGGCATCTGAGAGGTGGAGTTTTTACCAAAAAACCTCAGATAATTTTTTAAAGGAATGAATACAGCTGTCCAGGCAAAAGAAATGATACTGCCTTTATTAATCATCTCTTGGACATATTTAGAAAACAGTTCTATTTACCTTAGTCCAAAAATAAAGCACAGTTAGGATATACTTGAAGCTATGTATATAGAGTATTTATATAGTCTTCATTTCCTGAGTCATTTTTTAAAAATCCAAATTAGAGTAATTTAATCTGTTGAACTGAGTTGGTTATTGGTCTGAAGTTTCATGTGCTAAAGCTAGAACTAGTCTTTTAGTTAAACGAAAAGGAAAACATGGACTCTAGATGTCCCTAATCTGGGCAAAAGGAAAATGGAGGGGGTAGGAAGAGAAATTAGAATCAGGAAAAGGGAACACAATCATTTGCAAACAACTATATGGGTTGGAGATGGGGTATGGAGATCCTCAAAAAAGGTGTAAAAATGATAATGAAAGCATCATCATGATTGCCACAAGGTATTCTGGAAAATTCACGCCAAGCTCAGATAACTGAGGAGGAGCAACATTTCAAAACGTGGCAAGGTGTTCATTTATATCTGTGCCACCAAATACATGTCCACCCCCATTGCCTGCAAAGCTGCAAAGCCATTTTTTGTTTGAAAGAAGCCTAACCACACAGTGCCATTTCTGCTTCCTTACAGGTACATCTATTCTTGCATAAAAGACTATTACCGGTTTCTTTTAAAAGTGCAAAGCCCTGAAAGCTCCTCCCTGAGAACGCACATGGAGCCCATTCTTCCAGGACTACCCCTGGCCTAGGGCTGGGATGATGAATGGAAGTTGTCAGTGATGCATTGTTTCTTTAGCCGCCTGCGAGTTCTGGCTCCCCAGCCCCAGCCAACTGGCAATGTGTTGGGATCTCTCAGCACACCTGGCTGTAACTGAAACAAACTAGTTGCCTGATGAAGAAATCTCAGAAACCTGCTGTTAGTGATCGATTTTATGGTAGAATCTTTGGTGTGCTTTTTGAAAGTTGTTTTAAAATGACTATGTATGTCTGTATTTCACATGTAAAATAAAAACTGTGACTATTCTAGCTCTCATTCTGAAGAAGTATGAGATAATTGTTCAAAAGAAAAAATTTTAATTCCCTCAAGAATCCTTTATTACCTAAGCCTCCCACTCAGAAAAGCTGGCAACTACAGAACCTGCAGAAAAGCAAGGTAAAGTCCCCGCTCCTCACCACCCTCCACCCCTGCTCCAAAAAAAAAAAAAAAAGGTGAGCATCGAATTTAACATAATTTCTTAAAATCCGCAATTCTCAACTGTGTGCATAAGAAACACAAATAGTACATTCAACATAGTTATATACTCCTTCACTGATGTATTTCCGACTATCCTAGAGGGTTTTCTCTCAGCTATTCCTAGGACATTGGGGCTTTATTCTTGTCTTTTTCTCTTAAGTGTTTGATCTATAAGATAAAGCAGTTTCAAAGCAGGGCTTTTACACTTGGGCACATGGGGCAGGATGGGAAGGGGAAAAGAGTTTTAAGAAGAAAAGCAATTTACTTTGCCAGTAGTATCCTGTTTTCTCCCATCGTTATTGAAGACACTTGTGTGTAAGTAGGGCTCCTTTCCTCTGTGCTTATGATATTAATCTTTTGCCAAGGAAATGATTGTGAAGTCACCGGTTTAGCATTATGATTTTACGGAAAGATCAAGAAAAAGAGAGATGGGCTGTGAGTCTGAAACCCTGTTGTAACACATGGGCATCTTTAATCATCAGCAATACATGAGTCGTCATCTGCAAAAGATTAATAAGGTTTGGGGTTTTACCAAAAACTGCTTAACTTTTGAAAAATACTTTGTATTAGTAGATATTTACCTTTATGTTGATTTGGCCAAGTTAGAAGAAATTAATAATGATCTAAAACAAAATTAAGGAGCTCTACCATAGATTCGAGCAGTAACAGCAGCAGTCATAAAGAGAGTCCAACGTGGGTAAACTCAGGGATCTGATGGTTTTCTTAAAGATTATCACAAAAAGTTAAAATGATTCATTGGTCTCCCATTTGTTTCATGTAGAATTTCGATATAAAGAAGGATTAATTTTCCAAGTATTTCCAGGAGGGACTTACTTCCCTGAACTACAGCTTTAACCATGCAAATCTTCCCTCCTTGAACAAAATTTAAACGTCTGACAAAGTGTTACTTAACAGGCTGGGGATGGAGGATTAAGGAGAAGCTGTCAAACAATTACTCACAGTAGTCAGTGAAACTGGAATAGAAGCAATGTATTTTTTTATCACTAACTGAAAAATGTAAATTTAAAAAAGATTAAGGAAAATTCTTTATAACTGAAAATTATTAGGAAGTTGATGCAGCCAAGAAGAAGATACATATGCCCACTGAAGTGGGCAGATTTAAAATTTAAAATTGTAACTGGAATATAATTCCTCAATTCAATAGGCAGATGAGAAAAGAAAAAAAAAATACGGTTGCAACAAAAATCAGAATGTAACAGGATAACCTATTTCCTCCAGCAGCAGGATTCCATCACCTTTGCTTATTGTCTGTATTGTTAACTTAAAGATCAGGCAGCGAGCTAGGTTTCTTACACAGCAATTCTTTTAGAAGAATCTGATTGCAATATTTCTCTGAAAAGCAATAATAGTACTGAGTCAGTCTTAACTTTCTCAATAAAATTTTACTAAAATATTATTATCTAAGAAGTCACTGGAAACTTGGAAAAACTACAGCGTAGTATAAAGAGGTGGTAGGTTATAGCTCCCAACATGTTTATAATTCCTGTCCAAATACGAGGCCTAATTCATTGTATGGTGTGATCCACATCACAATTTTAAAAATGAGGAAGAAGAAGAATACTAAGTACCACAGCAAGAATGAGGGACCAAGACCGAAAAAAAATATTGCCATATTGCCAGAGAAGCAGATTGATTTGGTCTACTGGTTTCATCCATGGAGTTCAGTTCATTTGTATAAGTTTGCAGTAAAAGGGTCTTCATGATTAGATACTGCATCTTTTCTACAAGGAAAGAAGTACACATAACATGTTCAACTGAAAATGTCTATATGATACTAAAAGCATCTAACAGATTCTTCATAACACAAACCACATTAATGCAATTCAGTTCAGAGAAAGGATAAGCCATGTGAATTCAAAATACAAAAAGAATTTTAGAAAGAGGAGAAGCAAATCAGCGAAGCTTCCCACACTGTTACCCTCAAAAATGAAACAAAACAAAACAAAACAAAAAAGATGGGAGAAGCTGTGGGTAGGGGAAGAGGCAACATAAACTGAAAGAACAGAAGGCAAAAGAAGACAAACTGATAACAAAAAAAGTGTTATGACTGAGAAACCAGGAAGCAAAATACAAGTGGTTACTCTAGTATGGAAATCATTAAATCGTTTTTTTTCTTTTTCAAGTCAAGATAAAAAGGACAAATGAAAAAACGGAAAAGAGAAAACCAAAGAAAAATGTGTAAAACAAAAAGAAAATAAAAGTGTGTGAAATACACCAAAGACAAAGAAATTGAAATGAAAGACATCCAGCACACGTTAATTTAGTGAGCTATCATTGCGCATGTGTGGCAGACATGCCCCACTCTGTCCACATTGGGAGGGATCCAGCAAACATATCATTTTGGAGGCTGGAACCCAATTATTTTTTCTACATGGGACTTACTTCACAAAGCATGTATTTTTGCACATGCCTTAATGGAACAAATTTCTTTCCCTCTTCTCATTAAACTTAAGACTTTTATTTAAGAAAGTGGCAAATATTCGAGAAGCAAAGCTGGTGGAAAAGAAGTTGAAAAGGAATAGGTCAGTGTTAGTTCTTCATGCAATTGTTATTCTTCAAGCAAGAATACAGTAACTATCACCTAAGTTTTTAACCAAGGGCTGGGAGCTATGCTTCGGGTAGCTTATCTTTTATGAATGTTATCTAATTTTGGCACAGTTTCTGGCTTTAATTTCTCTTTGGCCACTGTAGGACACTTTCGTAGTGGTCTTTTCTTGACTGCTATGGATGTTACCTCTGTGGCTGGCACAAGAGAAAGGGGGACTTTATTTCAACTGTGAATTTTAAGAATTAGTCACAAAGCCATCAGAGTAGGGCTTTAAGGAAAGTTATTATCTTATGCCTCACATTTTCTGCGCATTTCTTATTGGTTTTCACAGGGCTCAATATTTAAAAGTTGGTTCTAAGTGAAAAGGAGAGTAGCAGTCATATAACAGCCTTTAAGGCAGCTGAAAGAAAGACAGAGAACTATTAACCTAATAAGAGGTTTACTAAATATTATGTATACACCTAAGATAAATTACTATGTACCATCCTACCCAGTTATTATTTTGTCAAATATTTTAGATTCCTGAGTAGATAGTCATAATTTGTTTTTGTGGCAGCTATAAAAATATCAAAGTTCAATTGAATTCAAAACTGAATTGAATTAAACTAACTTCTATGAGATCATAGAATTTTTTTTTCCTTATTTCAGTGTGACTGTTTATGGTTGGTCAGCCTATCTATTATCTATCTATCTATGTATCCATCCATCCATCCATTCATCCATCTAAGCATCATAAAGAGCTCTGGAGCTAAATGCCCAAATTCCATCTCTGTTCTGCCACTTATATCGATGTAAATTTACACAAGAGTAATTGCCCTCCTTCTACCTCAGTTTCTTCAACTGGGAAATGAGAGAATAACCTAATAAGGTTATCGCGAGCATTTTAACCAGAAGCGCTTTTAAAAATGCTGATGTCCAGGCCTCACCCCAACTAATTAAATTAGAATCTCAAGGGGTAAGACACAGTATCAGAAGGTTCCACTATCTTGCTCAGAGGCTCATATATCTGAGAAACGAGAGCGAACTAAAAATGTGACTTAGATAAAATATAATATCTGCTTTTCAAGGGAGAGAGTAGTTCTCATATTTGGAAGACAGTAAACTTGCCAGCCTTATTTAAAAAAAAAAAAAAAAACGAAAACAGAAATTCATCAGATGGTTAGGGTCAAACCACCCCCCACACACTTGGTAGTAAATATGCCACCTACTCCCTAAAACTCTTGTGCCTGATGGAGGGGGTTAAAGGGCAGTAGAAGAATGCTGAGGGAGGCATACGTGGCAATCACTTTGCTATTACAGCTGCCTGATTGTGCCCCCTTTACCCCTGATGTGTGCAACAGACATCCCCCCAACAAAATACTCCACATTACCAATGAATTTTAGCGTCACAATACTCAAGACTACATTTCACTTATTTAAAGCAGGTAAGAACAGGACCACTTGTGCAAGAAGGTTCTGTCTCACGGTGTAAGCACAAAATACCCACATATTCAAGTCTCTCGACTGGGAGGACAGATTAACTAGTTTTGCCTCCTCCTCAAAACTTGCTCATCTTCTCCCTTAGAGCCAGCACTAATTTGGTTAGAGCAGAGTAAAAGGAACTAATTAGAACATTCTTCAAATGAGGATAGGTCTACCTACTAGGAAGAATAGAGAAAGAATTACCTTACTCCATCTTCCCACTCTGCGCTCCTACAGCCTACCACTGAACTTCCTCTTCCGACTGCCATTCTCTACCCTCCCACGTTACACCCAACAAGGAAAGCTGTTTCTGGGATCTTTGCTGACCATGTTTGGATTCACTACCATTGGAGGCATTTTGACTGAACACAAACCACAGGGAGAGGAAGATTACCTAAACTTCCAATTCCATAAGGCCATATAATGAAATCTTCATATGCCCTAAGAATAGCCCATTCCCCACTGTGTTGAATCAACTGAAAATGACTTTTCCTACCAATGACTTTGTTTAATTATGTTGAAGCCAATGACTAACATTTAATTGGACTTGCTAAATACTCGAAGACTGAGATATCATGAGGACTTTAGAGAAATTCCATTGTGGTTGTCTGCCTCTTTTGTGATGTCACTTGGCTTTAGTTGCTATATTTAGCACAAGCAGGAGTCTTGGAAGTGTTTGCAATACAGAATGAGCAGTATATCAGGTTTTCAGGTGGGGTTAACTCACCTGAGAGCAGCTTGTTTCCACCCTGTGCATCCCATAGGAAAAGTCATCTGTGAATGTGATTGCCTCAGAACTCATCACATCATGGAAGGAAGGCCAACCTGGGGCACAGCGGGCACAAGAACCAAAACAAAGAGGAGAGATACATAGCCTTGAGTTAAAATGCAATTTTAAAGAAATACTAAGCAACGAATGGAAATCCTTATATATATAAATCATGCTTAACTTTTTCAACCTGAAAAAAAAAGTCAAAAGCTAAAGGTTACTATATTTTGCAAGAGTGCAACTATTTTTTAAGAATAACTTTTTCTTCGCATTCAGATTATAGTTGCATTGGGATTTTCTGTTTCAGGAGATATTTTTAGACCATCCAGTAGTTTTCTAGAGCATCCCTGAACTTATAAAACTCTCTCTCACCACTTTATCTTATCTCTCTTATCTTCAGAGTCACCGGGCATGGCCCCAAAGCACTATGAGTCTTAATGTGTGACATTCTCCAAAATACAATCCAACTGGATGTGAACTTTTCAACCGTTCCACACCTCTTTAGGAAGAATGCTTTTTCAGTACTTAATTTGCATGGTTAAAATACTAAAAAATTAATATTCTGTTGTTTCCATCCTAATCTAAGTTCTTGGGATGGTGGGGTATCTGGAAAGCATTGCTTCTATCTATTTTAAGGGCAAGAGGTTTGCTCACTTCATAGGAGAAAGTCCTAGAACAGTGTTCTTCAGGCATCTCTGGGTAGCACCTTTTCTCAGACAGCATCTTGTTCTAATTTCCATTTATTCTAACGATTTTTAAAATATGCACATAGCTTTAAGAAACTGAATAGTAAGTGGACCATAAAATGGTACGAACTTTTATTAGTGTAAAATCAGGTTTTATGTTCAATACTTATGGGCATGTTTTCACATGTTTCCAGAAAATATGTCTGGAGTTAACTGAGCTGAAGCCTGCATCCCCAAAATGGTGAGAGAGGCGCAATGTTGCCGAATTGTTATGGTGATTTTTTTTCTTTCTCAGAAGCCAAATTAATTCCCACAGAAAGGAAGAAACCCTTTAAAAACATGGTGATTTGTGTTAATAACATCCATTGAAAAGGAAAAAAAACAGAATGCAAATTTCAACAATATGATTTTCAGTTTCAAACAAAACAAATTAGTTCAGGCCAATTTTTCATAAGAAACTCCAAAAGCTCCCCACTCCCCACTTACGACAATATAGCTTTCATAGACAATGCTAGATTCAACCCCAGATTTTGAACACTTTCCAATCCTTGATTTGAATTCAAGATTCTTGCAAATCACCAGGAAAACTTTAACTTTCTAGTTACAACATTCCACAAAAATTAATTATGCTAAGACACATCAGTATTTTTTAGAAAACTAGATTTCTCCTGTTGTCTAAATTCTAAAGAGAATCTAATCGTATTCTAGAGTATAGTATTTGGTTTAAAATGATTACTTGACACATTTACATATTCTTTGTTCAATGATAAAAGTGCCAATGGCTAATAAAAAGATGTTTAATGTAATATTTGAGGACATCAAAAATAATTTATGGAAAAAAAAAAGAACATTCTGTATTTTTTTATCTCCCAAGTCAAAACTCATTTGATTGCAGTTTATGGCAATCAAATATTATGGGGGGACATGTTTGATTAAAGAGTAAACAGATTAAGAATAAAAAAGTTTTGTTTTGTTTTGTTTTGTTTTAATTTACCATAATGCTGCCTCCCCCACACACATAAATTTTTCCTATTTCTAGAATTAAAAATAGGTACAGGGAAATATATATATATATATATCCCCCCTCCCATGCTACTCTGCATCATATATATACTTATCTTGTTCTACTCATCTCACTGGATTTGTGACTTATTTGCTTTCAGGCTTTCCTCCCTAACTAGGTGGTGAGAACTTTGAAGACAGAGTCTGAACTCACTGGCTTGAATATTCTCATTGACTACCATGGGATATAGCACAAAGGCATAGCTCAAATGTTTAATTGATTTCCACTGAGCCTTAAACAAGAAAATGGGATGAATAATAATGGTACATCACAGAGTTTCACAGAAGAGAGAAAATATAGTCATATTTCTTTTTTTACAGACTCGATTAAGAAATATCAATGCTGGTTCCTCACTAGAGTATTCAACTTAGCTCAATCACTATAATTATGCTTCTTTATGTATGTGATATAGACTTTTTATTGATTTAGAATGGTAAAAACACAAAGATCGTTTAGGTCGCTCTTCACAGGGTTTTGGGGGAGAGCGAGGAACAAAAGAATGTTACTTGTTATACAGGCAGTATTGCCAGAGCCAAAACTAGAATCTGGGTATTCTGACTTTAGGGCTCTCTTCTTATATTCCACTTTCTTCCTCAACAAAAGACTGAGAGGTGGTTAATTTGAACACTAGTGGGAAAGAGGTTGCAGATCTTAAAAAATATATTTACTACAACATCTA
The DNA here is from genome assembly GCF_000325575.1 of Pteropus alecto. Classification (NCBI taxonomy): domain Eukaryota; kingdom Metazoa; phylum Chordata; class Mammalia; order Chiroptera; family Pteropodidae; genus Pteropus; species Pteropus alecto. Next base: position 3,938,074 of record NW_006443138.1, on the reverse strand, counting down.
GATTAGTTGAGAGTTACACTGTTACACTTAGGAGCCTCTAGATAGAAGAGATAATGAATGCATCCCAAACAATACTGATTCTCTCACCTTCAAATGACCAAACTGTTCAAATGGAAAGCCCAAGAGTAATGATGTAAATGCTGTAATCCTGTTTGGGACATAGATAATTTCTTATTCATTTATCTGAAACCACCACAAAGAATTAGAAACTCACTCTTAGACAATAATATTGAGAAAACTGTCAATTCTATTTGGGATTTCTTAATGCTAATTCTTTCCCAGTAATTGTGAATCATTGCCAACTAAAATTTGAGGGAGGGAAGTGAACTGCTTTCAAATGAGCTATTAGACCATACAGCTATACATTTTGTCTCCATGAATTAAATATTTACAGAATTTTCCAGAAGACTACATTCAAGAACAAAGCAAGGTGAGCTGAAGTCACATGGAGTAGAAGTTCACAAAAGATTTCAATGTTTCTGGGAAAGGTTTGACACTTGAATAGTTTATTTATTGCTTACCCTGGTGTATTTAAACACTGGAGGAGACTCTAAAAAAAAAGATTTCAAAACTCCCCCAAATGCAGTGTCCCTTTGAAACGCAGTTTGAAAGATAGAATATTCACTCTGTCAGCCAATTCTTAATTAGTGGAGATTGACAGTGAAACCATGTTGAAGACTATAACTCCGTGTGATGGAATGCATTTCAAAAGAGAATCATGACCAACTTCACCAATAATGTTAACGCAGGAGAATGTTTAGCTATTTTGTGAGGTCTCTCATAAATTGAAGCTCTATAAAAAGAGGATCCATCAGAAAGGTAAGTCCTTATTGACAATCAAACTAAGAAGGACTTTCACCCAAGAATAAATTGTCTTATTGCAGAGAAGCCACAGTGATGACAGCACTTTGAAAGCGGAATTCCCTCATCATGTGAAAGTATTTAAAGGAGGAACTCTTCACTGCTGTAAAAATCCTCAAAGGAAACCTTGCCCCACTCCTAATAATAAGGAAAGTGCTTCAAAGGGTGATAGGCAAAGACTGAAGCAATCTGGGTCTTGTTGAGAAAATTATCTTGAGCAAAGTGGGGGTGGGGGTGTTTATGTCAGTTTTGACATTAAAGAAAGATCATCCATCCTCCTTTCTTTCGGATTTCCCTTTTAGTCTTCTCATGTAACAAAACATTATTTGTTTTGGATGCATTCCATGCACTTTTTAAAAGAAAAGTCGACTGAAAACCTGTATAAACAGAGTCGGCTCACTCCAGCCTCAATGTATCCCTTTGTTTCTCTTTCATGAGAGTGGATTTGGGTGTATTATCATTTTATTTCCAAGAATATAAACTGTACTTTTTAGATATTAGCCTATTATTATCAAGAATATCTTATATGCAATAAATTGCTTCTCCCCTCAAAGAATTCTCATCCCCAGATAGCAAATAAATACAGGTACCACAGCTAAAGAAGACAAGTTGGAGTACGGCAGTTCTACTTCAATTTTATCCATCCATCAGGCCAAATCAATCTGCAGACATAATACAGCTAGTATGATGTGCAGCTAATCCAGGATATGTTCATTTACATCTCAAATATAACAGCAAGTGATCTAGTTTATTAATAGATCCTCGGAGCTTGCTACCATCTACACTAGAATGACCTTTTTCATATTGCAATAAAAAGAATTATTCCTCTTACTCATAATGTAGCTTAATAAAGCTGCCCTGTCTACTTGAATCCATAATTTAATAGTGACATAGCTCTCCACAAATAGTATTATGCTGACAATTTTTAAATGTTTCACTCCAACTGCCTCCTGAGAAAAACTTTCTCGGTTCTCTCTCCCAACCTTTTCCTACTTCCTGTCAAAAATCTTTGAAGTTGTTAAAACTATCATCAGATTATAAACAGGTTGAAGCCAATTCCTTCCATACCATGTCTAAAAAATGTGTACCTCGTTTCCCTACTCTTAATTTAACAAGGATTGCTATATAGCTTCACTTGCCCTATATCCTCCAGAACCTCCAATAAAAACTAGAAACCTCAGGAAGTTGGCTACATGACCCATCAGCAGGACATAACAGAAACCACCCATAACCAAGAATCCATTGTACTGAAATGCAATTACAAATATTTTGTTATCTTCGAATGCAAAATAAATTTGAGCACAGTCAATCCAAGTTGGGTTTGGGTGACAGTTTAATAACAACAATATGCATTTCAGCATAGTTTCAGTAAGACGAGACAGAGATTTGCAGATCCATATTTTTTGTGTGTACCAATTCTCACAGCTCTATAATTCCATGACCATATTTCAAAATGTGCAGCATTTAGTTTCTCTGAAGTCAGAATGTGTCAATATCGCTGACCACAATTCACATTATTAGCTACCTCAAGCCAAATAATAAAACTCTCTATGATGACCCACTGCTAAAAAGAAATTTTGAAGCTTAGAACTCTGATTTTTTTTTTTTTTATAGTGACTTTGGTTAATGAAATCCAGTAAGTTTCAACTGTATACTTTAACAGTAAGGCATATATATATTTACACTGTGTTCACCTCCCACAGTTAGATTTCTTTCTGTCACCACATATTTGACCCCCTTTATCCCATCTACCTCCTAGAACTCTGATTCTTGACCAATTATTCACTTCATGTGACACTTCAAGAATAACTTTTATCTCATTTTTAAAAAAATGATTCTCTATTTCCCCTCAAAGACCCCAAAATTTAAGTAATCAACCAAATGCATGCATGTGGTAGAAAATCAAATACTACAAGATGACTCACAGTGCACACGCCACAATTTAAATTTAAAATAATTAAAATTAAATAAAATTAAATTTTCCATTCCTTAGTCACGCCACATTTCAAGTTTTCAATGGTTACATGTAGATAATGGCTAATACATTAGACAACACAGATATAGATACGGAATATTTCCACCACCATTTCTACAGATATAAAACATTTCTAGCATTGGACAGTGCTACTTTAGACATTATAAATTGATTCCCTCTTGTGAACAATGAAGATTTAGTATTCATACTTACACTAATCTCTCATCCCTTCCCCCTTTTAATTTTTAATACTTATATTATTTTTAACTATTTTCCAACCTTGTTTGGTAACATCTGACCCTTGAACTAAGTTCAATAAGAGCAAGGAGTTTGTTTTGTTCACCACTGTATTGCCAATAACTTAAAATACCGCCTGTAACATAAGAGGTGTTGCAAAAAATTATCTAATGAATGACAAATGAATGCATGACTATCCTATAGCTTACTTAATTACTATCATTTGACTCTCCACTTGGTGAGACTGCCTTAAAGCCCTGATCCTCCCCCCGTTTCTACTCTCCCCCAACCCACAATTCCAATGCCCAACCATAATTAAGTCTTCTATGCTTTTCTACAGATTGATTCTAAGAGTTGAAAACTAGTAAACAGTGTCTGTATCTTTATGGCAACATACAGAGCTAAAGAGTACTGGGACTATATTTCCTTCCCCAATGGTCCAAATGTCATATCCCAGGCTGCCTAAAGTCAAACAGATTTTCCTTTTTTTAAACTGCATCACATGCTAAAAGGCATGTCATGTTTTCTTTTATCTTTGTTTGGATGATGACTTTATTATATATACAATTGTACAATTTTTCTGTAACTCAACATTTTAATTTTTTAATTACAAATATTTCAAATGTATACAAAAGCATACAAAATATAATAGGCATCCATGATTTAACAGATATTAACTACCCAGACTTATCAGGTAATAAAATTTTTTTCGATATATGCTTCAGATTTTTTTTCTAATAAAATAAGATATTATAATTACAGCCACATCTGCCTCCATCTCCTCCTCTATTATGCCTCCTGGTGCCCCCAAGATAATTATTTATGTACCATTCCCACACTTGTTTCATTCATTTTCTATGTAAAATGATATATGTTTTAAATGTTTAAAAATTTATATAAATGACTTTACATCATAAGTATCTTTAGGCAACTTACTTTTTCACATTATTCGTGGTCTCTAGTTGCTTGTTTTTACAGCATCATCTTATTTCATAATTGAAATATTTCATGTATCTCTGAGAATATGACGTAGAAAGTTGTTTTTAGTTTTTCAATTATTCTCTAAAATATTTCTGCTTCCTCTGAGGCAATTTTTCTTTTTTATCTTGGCTTTTGTCTTTCATGCTCTTGGTTTTCTGTGTATATCTCTGAACCTTGATCAATCATTTCTATTTAAGAATGGAGATCTGGATCAGTTATCCTAAGCAGCTGATGTAGGCTTCTTCTGCTGTCAGGTACTGTACGGTGTTTTGACTCTGAACAGAAAAGCTGACTGAGAGCTCTGGGAACACTGTCATCATTTGCTGATGGACAAGCGTTCGTCCTAGGATTCCCTGAATATCTGACTGGAGAATGGTTTAATCTGGAGTACCACACTTCAATAGCAGCCCCAATTCTCCCAGACTGGCTGTTTAATATCTTAAGAGAACGGTCTTCCAGTTATTTTTTTCTTGTGGGTAATTGATCTGTCATTCTAAATATGAAAGTGAAGAAGATGTAAAACTGGTCTAGCTGTTCTTTACGCTTTCAGTTAAACACCTCACTGTCATTCCCCCATTTCGCTCTTGACAATTTTGTACTCTGAGCCTCTTTATAATTCTGGGCATCTCTGCAACAGCTCTCATGTATATTTTGGGCTATAGCTCTCTTTAATCGGTCGTGCCCATTAGTCCATTTCCATCAACTTTTTTTCTTGGAAAAATTAGTTGAATTCTCTTGTCTGCTCAAGACCCCCTCCTCAACTCTAATTTTTTTTTTTTTTTTGCAGTGTTTCTTCTTCTCCACCCTCTTCCTGCTCTTCCTTTTCTTTCTTATTCTTTTTCTTGTTCTCACTTTAAAAAGATCTTTTGGGAAAGGGTGAAACAAACATGTATGCTCATTTTGAACAAGAAGCCAAGATTTCTTTTTAATAAACTGCAGAGTTTGCTCTCTTGATCTAATATTTTATGGGAAGAAGCAACAGATTTCAGGCATCATAATTTTTCTATCAACCACAATTACATATTTTTCACCTTACTGATAAAAATACCAAAATCAATGTAAGGTTTAGCAGCTTTAACTGGCTCAGATTTGACTCTGGCTAAAAAGTGATCCTGGCCTAAGTATACAAAATCAACACTTATACTATAACATCTGCAGTGGCCTCAGAGTTAGAATCAAGGCAGGTCAGAATAGCCTTCTATCCTAACTGGTTTGGTGGAAAGAAATTTCTTGAACTACTTTTCAACTTTATATTTGATTGTTAGATACAGTTTGAGAATATATTATATTTCTGCCCTGCTGCCATTGCAAATATAAGGACAATTATCCCCCTAAACGCTGATGGTACGATTTCATTTCTGCAAACAAGCAATAGTCTCAAGAAGCAAACTATTCCAGTCAAGAAAATAGTGTAATCGTAATTATGGCAAAAAGATAATCATTAGTTTTGGCAAACAATCTCCCATGCTTCATTCAGCTTTATTAACCAATACTGCAAATAAAAATGATATTTAAAATATTTATCTTAAAAAGCAAGAAGTTTAAAAAATATATATAAATTAGCTTAGCTCTACAGACTCTAAAAATTCATGAAAATAAGATGAGAAATGCTAATTAAAGTACAATGTACTATTCAAGCATAAATTTTGTTTATTAAATGTCAGTGGCACTGCTGCCAGGAACATTTTGAACAGCATTATGTGGGGGCCACCTGAAGGCTTTTAAGTGAACATGATCAGATCTGCTTAAGGAAGATGGCTCTGAAGCAGGCTGGAGAGTGGAAGGTAAGAGGGAGGATGAAAACAGGTATATCAGATGGAAGACCATATATGAGGACAGAATTGATGAAGTTCTAAATGAAGACAATTGCAAGGAGACCTGAAAGCTGGGGAGAGATTAGAGAGAGATTAGGAGAGCAGAATCCACTGATTCTGGTGACGGAGTTACCTGCGGGGGAGTGAAGGAAAAGGACAGAATCGAATTATACTGGGTTTCCAGCTTATATAGCTAGCGAGATCATGCTACTCATACATTTTTTTCCAGGGAAAATAATTAAATCAGGTTAGTGTGGAAGAATCTAGGAGGCAGAGGGATGTGAGGGCTCAGAAGTGAGACTCTGGCTAGAGATACAGAAGTAAAAGTCATCAGAGCATAAAAGACAGTAAGGTTATAGATAAGAATGTGTAGGGGTTAAATATAGCCAGAGTGGAGAACAAGACAAGTATTTAAAAGGTAAGTTGAGGAATAGGAGTCAGTGAAGGAAAAAAAAGAGACTTTCAAGAAATAGGACAAAGGAACCAGGAAAGAATTGGATAACAGAGAGAAAATCGTTTAAAGTGGAAGGCAGACGGCAGTGACATAATCTCCAGAAAGGACAAGTCAAATTAAGATCTGAGAGGACTGCTGAATTCAACAAGTAGGAGGTCTGGGGACCTTAGAAAGAGACATTTCAGTGCAATGATGACAGAGCTGAACTCTGTTGGGTTGAAAGGCATATGGGAAGAGTGAACAAAAGCCTATTCTTTACAAAGCCTGGCCAAGAAGGAAGGGAAACTAGGTTGATGGCTATAATGATGTTTGTGCTAAAATGTTTGGGGGTCCCTCCCAAAGACCCCACCTTTCCCTGTTTTCTAAAATGTTTAAAATGTTACAATATTACTTTCCTAATATGATTTTTGCAATAAAATGAGTGATATGAAAATATTTAGACATACTAAAAAGTCTTAAGCATTACTCAAATGCTCCTTAGGATATTGAACAGAAACTATATTTGAAGAAAGACTAGATAACTAAAATAAAATCCATCCCTAGAACCTTTTTTATCTTTATTTTATTTTTAAGTTGTTCGTTGTTGTTGTTTGTAATATCTCTTGGTCTACAATACTGGGAGTCATGAGTGTAGTGTTTTAAACAACCATGGTAATCTGTTTTGCTTTTTGGCACAAAGTAGGTGCTCTATGAACATGGTCGAGTAAAAATCCAGAGCTGTAATTCTTGGTCAGGTTCCCCTGTCAAATATGTTCACAGCACCCAGTATTTTCTCTTCAAAGCATGTATCACAGTTTGCAGTTACTTATTTATATGGGCAATTTGTTATTAATGTCTGCTTCTCTCACTAAGCTCCATAAGACGACGATTGCTTTACTACTGTATCCTCAGCCCCTAGCTCATGAAAATATTTGTTGAATGAATGAATTAGTAAATATATTTCATTATTTAACAACAAAATTGGCCTTACGTAAAAGATTATCACTTAGTTTGGTTATGCCTATCATCAGGCCAATTGAAGAAATAAAAAAAAAAAAAATAGGCAAAGAATTTCTACTAGTTTGCTTTAGGCATTTTTTAATAAATATCAAATTTAATATGTTTATTTTCCTGGCTATCAAAAATAGGGCACTTCTTCAAACTGATTATAATTTCATATGTAGAAACCACACAGCCTTATCATCCATAATCATTTCAGGCATTTGAATCTATTAAAGGAGAATATGACTGAAGACTGTCAAGAGCACTGAAGTGTCCTCTGGGCAGTGTGAACATCTGGTGTCTGTTCTCTTTGGAGATTAACAACAGAGCTATACTGCAGCAGGCTTTGCTAATTCCTTTGAGCCCTGCACAGCATTTTTAAATGGTTCCAAACACACAAGATCTCTAATTGGTATGGATTTCCTCCACAGTTTTCTTGAGATCTCAAAATATGTCAGAAACTCCCAGGCAGGAATTGACAGGGGCAAGCTTCCCTGTTTCCCTTTGTGGAGGTGGCTATTAATAATTTTTTTCAGGTTCAATAAAATTACTGAACTCAAACCATTTCAACTGAAAAACCAGGGAGGAAGACTTTATTTTCCCTGGCCTGAACACTGTCTCTTGCTACTTTAAATCACAGTTAATGTTTTTAAAAATATATCTTACACATAAGTCAGTTGTAGACTTTTAGCATCAAAGGATCTGAGCAATATCACATGTAACGGCCTGACCTTTAGCCATAATTTCTAAGTGCCATTAAAAAATGTCTCTCAAACTGGTCTTAAATTTAGTGTTGACCTAGTCACCTTGATCCAAAAACATTCAACTTTAGATGATTATTTTATTTTGTTTCCAAAAGCTCTTCAGTCCAATGAGGTATCCATTAGAGAAGCTTCACAAAGAGTTTAGAGTTTGCTTAGAATTTATTAGCTACATCAGACAGGAAGATGGTGATTTGGGTTGCTTGCTGAGTGAAGATTATTTACTGTGCTTAACTGACCTTAAGAATACCAGGAGGGATATAGGATGGGGAAAATTCGAAGAAATACAGATTCTATTCTCCGCGATATGCAATCCAGACTGAAAGTGAAATGTTCCATTCAGCTGCAGTCCTGAATTAGGTCTATTCACTACATAGCATCATTTGGGAATGTCAAATTATTACTTAGATTCTTTATTTAGTTGGGTACCTATCAAAAATTTCAGAATAATTCTTCTCCAAAATATGTGTAGCTGGTAAAATATAAGATTACTTCCTCTAAGAGAGAGTTAAGCCTTGAAATTCTTTTACTTATCTAAATTTACTCCTGATATTTTTCTCTAACTGAAATTAAACTTCTGAATAGGCTTTAGATCTTTCTTGTATTATGTACTTTTAAGAACTACAACCTGAAATAAAATATTTCCTTGTTTTCATAAATCTCTAATCCTTCACTTGTCTACATCAACTTTTTATGATGCATCAAAACTTTCTGACAACTCATCTTGAAAAAAATATTTTGAAACAGAGCAGATTGCTCAGAAAAGCTATTGAACACAAATATTTTAGAACAAAATAATTCCTTAGATTTGTTTACACAACAAAAGATGTTTTGCCTTTGTAGCACACATGGCAGGCAAAGTTGAAGCAATCTACAAACGCTGTACATTTCCTAATGTTTTAAATTTTTTAATAAATTATATCAGAAGGCATTAAGAAAACTGCATCAAACCAGGGTATACTCTGATAACTGTTCATTCTTTTTTAAAGCTTTTAGGGAAATGTTGGCCCACACCCAATCTCCATTACTCTGCTCTTCTTTTTCATCACATTCTCATATACTATAACTTACTGTTTATAATGTCTTTTGCTTGTTTGTTTCTTGTCTGTATTCCCCCATGAATGCTCCATGTGGTCAGAGATAATTTAGTTCCTGATGCATCCAAAGCTCCTAGAAGGGTGACTGGCATTTAATAAATTTTGGTTGAATACATTTTCTACATGTACTCTTGTTACTCTAGAAGTCTGGAATTTAAAATTAATCCTTGCTTTGGTTTCAAAACACAGTCACAAAAGTCTTTGTTACAGAATTAGTTATCGAGTCTCCAGGTCACTTACTAATATTTACTGAAGATTTTGGCACCTGGCTGGCAGCCTTCTCTCCACTGCAAACTCCTACTAATATTTTAGGGCCCTCCATGAAGGTAATCCAGTTAAATATCCCTCAGATCAGCCTAAGATAGCTGAAACTAAATCAGTCCATGTAGCCAAAGTCCTATATCAAGCAAAGACTCATGGATACAAGTAGCCTTTTCAATGTGAAAGTTCAATGGCTTTGATTCGGACCACTGTCAAGCTGAATGCATTAAATATTAGATATCACTACATGAAAAAAGGTTAAACTTCAGATGGATGAATCTGGCTAAAGTGGTATGGTATTGCACACATATCTTAATTTGGAACTGAACCACCATGACAAAAAAAAAAAGAATAAAATTCCATAAAGGTCAGAGCACACGCATGGTATATTCCATGGCCTACAGGCTGACATATCAATGTGTTGGTTATGTAGTAATATTTAAGTTTTATTCCACTAACCAGGTGTAAATAGTGCATGGTGCAGGTGCAAGACTAGGCTCCTTAGTACTGAGTAGACATTAAATATTTGTTGACTATGTGAACTAAATTGGGGCTGAAGAAAGTATTAACAAAAATTGTGAAAATGATATCACAATAAATCAATGTATATATTTCAGACTTTTTGACAAAGATCAACTCTCAATTATTTATTGTTCCTTATTACACTAGTACAGAGTATATAGTATTCCATGGATTACTATCTCTTGGTAGTACCTATGCAATTTCTTTGACCTTTTCTAGTTAGGGCAGCATAAAATTTTGGAAGGCATGGTCAGCATCCATAAACGTAAAGCACTCTAGCACTGTTGTGGCAATATATAGTCTCCTTTTCTTTGGGTATTTCGCCTCCTTTTAGTGTAAAAAAAAAAAAAAAAAATTAAGTCCAGCCATGTAGTATTAAATAACAGTCAAATTCATGATCTTAAAGACTAGGTAGAAATTAGTTTTTAATTACATTTCCCATATTAGAAAACTCCCTTAGGGGAAATTTTGCCAAGGTCTGGTGCCATATAAAAGATTTTTGTAAATCACCTACTTTAACTTAAGGTATAAATCTAGAGCCAGTGTAATAGCTCTTTGATCTTTAACAGTTTTTATTTTTGTGTATTTTTATTTGTAATGTCTCTGTCACACAAATAATTTTTACCTCTCAATTAATCTCAACTTTTCACTCAGTTCCAGGTATTGCCCTGGGTTTCTGGCTTCCAAGATATAATGTTAATACTCTTTTAATGCTTTGTTGCTTAGCTCTTGTTCCTTTTCTAAAATGTCACACACACACTTATTAACCATATATAAATGCATAAATGTGAATATATTATACATACTTTAAAGGCAAACTTTTTCCCCGTATTTTCTTGGCCCCTTCCCTCACCCTGCAGTAAACCTATGTTAATAACCTAATAAGGGTTCTACTCCATTTTTGTCCATATTCTCATAGTCTTACAAAATCATAAGTATCCACATACACATAAATGTAAATGTTCTAGTAGCTGCATAATATTCCACAGACAAAGTAACCCACATTGAATTTATAATCTAGGCCTGTGGGGCCTTTGTATCAAAACACCCACTCTGAAGTGGGACAACAGTTTGAAACTCTAAAGTGCCCCAAAAGTCAGTAAATGCTGAATGCCGCGGCTTCAAAAATGGATGCAGAAGACAAGACACAAACTTCAGTCATACCGTTAAAGAGGACTCAGTATTGCTCCTACCCCAGTTCTCCTAAACTGCTGACAGGTTAATAATCCGTGCTCCTCGTGCTTCTGTGTGAATGCAGTCTACAGACAAAGTTCAGGTAAATAGGGAGGAGGCTCAAGGAGAAACCACCTACCACTATTTTTGGACAAAAAAAAAAACTTTAGAACCTCCTTCATAATGAGCAAGCTGAAAAAGAAAGAAAGGAAGTGCCCAATAAAAGAAGTCTAAGTTCTCAGAAGACAAATAACAGGCTTTTTTTCTGGAAGTTTTATCCCAGAAAACAAAGACATTAAACCACAAACACTTCGTAATTCTCAAGGAAATTAAAGAGAATATGGACTCTATAAGAGATTTTGAAAAGAGATCAATGGACAACAGAATGAAATGAAAAATAATTGGTAGTCAAGGAAAAAAAAAAGAATCCTTGTTATTTCAGAAATAAAAAGTGCATTATAAATATCTAAGAGCAAAACTGACACAGGAGAAAATCAAATCTCTGACAAAAAGAAATAGCTCAAGAAAACTGAATGTGAGAGAAAAAAGACAAATAAAACTAAATATGTTTATAATATATAAACACATAAATTTATATGTATAAATGATGTATTTGGAGAGCAGACAACAAAAAAATGGAGACCCTAAACAAAATAAAATGAATAAAAGACAAACATTTTCCAAGTTAAAACGGAAGGAATATTTCCTAAAATGAAGAATTAAATCTATGAATCATAAGAGTTCAAGGTGTTTCAGGAAAATTAATGCAGACCATCAAAACAGAATTATATTGAGGAAATTACTTAACATTCAAGATATAAATTCCTGTGAGTATCCAGGCAGAAAACTCAGTTTCCCACAGGAAAAAAAAATTATGTCATCTCTTTGCTTACTTCACTCAAGGGTCATTTAAGAAGATCTATTTTTAAAAAATTGTTGTTTTTTTTCCTTCTATATCAGTCCCTCCATATCTGTGGGTTCGCTTTCTGTGGTTCCAGTTACCCACAGTCAACCATAGTCTGAAAACATCAAATGGAAAATTCCAGAAATAAACAATTCATAAGTGTTAAATTGCACGCCATTCTGCGAAGCATGATGAAATCTCACACCATCCCCATTCCATCCTGCGCAGGATGTGAATCATCACTTTGTCCAGAATATCCACGCTGTATATATTTCCCGCCTATTAGTCATTTAGTCACTTAACTGTCTTGGTTATCGGATTGACTGCTGAGGTACTGCAGTGCTTGTGTTCAAGTAACCCTTCATTTACCTATTAATGGGCTCAAAGTATAAGAGCAGTGATGCTGGCAATTAGGATATGCAAAAGAGAAGCTGTAAAGTGCTCCCTTTGAGTGAAAAGGTGAGTATGTATGTATGTATGTATGTATGTATGTATGTATGTATGTATGTATATATAGGAAAATACGTAGGGTTTGGTACTGTCTGAGGTTTCAGGGATCCACTGGGGGTCTTGAAATGTATCCCTTGAGGATGAGGGGGGACTTTATTATTAATTTTGACTTTCCTATATTTTACTTAAGACATTGTGATTTGTACAGGTTTGTTTGGTTTAACTTATGTTTTTATCAGTGATTTATACTGTAAGACTTATACTTTCTTAACTCTTCTTTGGTTACTTGAAAAGAAGTTGGTTATGTCCTCTGTAGAATACAAAAGTTTATGTACATTACCATTTCATCCTGTGAATTACGTTGAATAGTCAGATCTCCATGTCTTTATTTTTGCCAATTTGATCTGTCTGAGAGAGATATATTAGTCTCTCACTATGCTTGCGTTTCAATTTCATCTACCTCTAGCAATTTTTACAGGAGTACTTTGAAGCTATGTTATTTGCATATATAGTTTCAAGATCATTACATCTTCTTCATGAGTTGCAACCTTAGCCAATTAAAAAAAAACTTCGAAATGTTTGAATTTTTTTTGCCTTTAATTTCATTTTGATACTAAAATGTGACTCTCACTTAGTTTGCTATATCTTTGCTATCCCTCTATTTTTAACTTTTCTGTGTCATTTTGCTTTGAGTACCCCTTTTATATAGAGTACCTCTTTTAAAAAGTTTGATTCTTTATACTAACCTTGAGGATAGCTACGTCTTAAGGAAAATTTATTCCACTTAAATTTATATAAAAACAAATATACTTCATCTCAACTTGTCATCTTATTTTCTGACTTTGTCATTGTGATTTCCCTTTTCCTTAAAATGTTTCTTTTTATTTTTTCTCTAGTAGATTGGTAGACATATATAGCATCTTAAATTTAGAATGGATTACTTTCCACTTTTCAAACACATTTTAAATTTGCTTATATTAATTACATGCAATGAAACATACCTACTGAAAACCTTGTGTGTCAGATGAGGAAATTAGCACACATTTACTTACTCTCGTACCTTTCTTTTCTAATTCTACTTTTTTTGGTTGGCTTAATCTGAGATTTTTGACCCACGTTGTTATTTGTAAAACTACCCATTTTTACTTGATGTAGTTCCCTTTTCAAAAATTATTTTGACTTTACATTTTGTGGTGATGCTATACCAGAAACAATGACTTAAACTTAATTCTATGTTTATTGTTTTATGCTCACGAAGAGTCCTTATATACTACAATTTCTCTATAATCGAATTTATTTTGGTTCATTTCTCAGCTGCTTGGAATACTTCTTAAGTCATTTTTTTCAAAAAATGTATGTCAGCAATATGCTTCGTAAATAAATCTGAGAATATCTTCATGTTTCTTTCATAAAAGAATGACCGTTGACCGAATATAGAATTTAAGTCACAATCTTCTTTTTCTCACAACGCTAAAGCCAAATTGTGTCATCTTTTTCTGATGGATAAGGCTGAGAAGTTGTCTGACACATGACTGATTTTTTTTCCTTCAGAGATTTTTTTTTCTATTTAAAAGCTTAAAATATAGTTTTGTGGGTTTTGCTTTTTGAAATTCAAATATTTCACCAGAATATGTCTAGATGCTGATGTTTGTTCACTAATTCCAGCAAGGACAGAGTAAATGTGGTCTTTTAAACTTGAATTTCCTTACAGTATAGGGAATATAGTCAATAATATTGTAATAACTATGATAACTATGTATAGTGCCAGGTGGGTACTAGACTAGTCAAGGGGATCACTTCGTAAATAATATAAATGTCTAACCACTATGCTGCATACGTGAAATTGCTATAATATTGAATGTGAAAAAAAAAATCTTGACCTTCCTATATTTATTAATATACCCCTTGTTGTTTTCTTTACTGTTTGTTTTTTTCTGTTTTCTTCCTAAGGGACAGCAACTATCTACTTAGCTGGATCACTATTTTCTATCTTCTACATCTATCATCTTATTGCTGACCATCTTCCAATCATTTTCTTCTCCTCTGCTTTATAGGATTGTTTGTCAAGTGACTCTCCAGATTATCAATTATATATTTAGCAGATTTAATTTGGTTCTTCTAATGAAGTTTTCAATTTGTTAGTTTCTTGGAAGGATTGTTAGTTTCTTGGAAGGATTTTCTTGATTCTAACCAACTCTGTTATAGCTTAGTCTGTGATCACATTTCATCTTTCAGCTCTTTCAGAGTTGTTTAATCTTTTACTGAGTGCAAATATTTTTTCTATAAAAATATTTTAAGATGTATGCATGCTTTCTCCCAACATTTTGTTATTATTTGCTTACATTGCCCAGTATTTTCTAAGTTCCATGTTTGTTCCTTTTCTCCTTCTCATGTTGATCAGAAGAAGTGTACTTTGGCCTGCTACCGGCCCCAAATTAATATGAGCATATTCTCCTCCAATCCTTTCACTGCCTACCTATGTACTGTTAGAAGTCTCCTCTTAGATGGAAAGCTGGAGATTTGACAAATTTATCTTTATATTACCAGTTCAGCAATCCAGTACACTGGGAGAAATAAGAGAAGCGTGTGTTACAGGTTGTGCCCATTGAGAATATTTGTCTCTGTATTTCTTTCACTGTGTTTGGCAAAACGTTTATGCAAAGGACCATTTTTTCTACATGTAATTTACTCTTTGGCCTGCCCTCCTTTGCAAGCATATGATGGGACTACATTTGGAGTCTATCTGGTTGCTAGCTACTGTCTGGCCTAACAAGGACAGGTCCAAATTCTTACCTATGTTGTGTAATGGTAATTGCCTTTAGACCTCTCCAGTCAATTGCATCTGAATATAGTTGTTCCAAATGGTGAAAAGATTTCCAGATGGAAAGTTTCCCACCTGTCCCAAGGACTAACCTAGCCTCTAAGCTCTCAACTCTCCAACTTCAAAAGTATTACTTGAGTTCTGTCTGGACTACCCTAACTTACAACTATAGCACTTTCTCATGAATCACCTCCTAATTTACCTTATCTGGAAGGAATTCTCAATGTTTAAATTTTCTTATACATTCCTTTGGTTATTTTAATTGAGATTTGGGAGAGTAGGGAAGAAAGAGATGTCTTTTCATCTTGCCATTGTACCTTAAAGTCTAAATTCCCCTCCTCTTTAATCTTTAGTTATCATGGTTTGAAGAAATTTTTAATAGAGCTTTTGAAAACAACTACTATTAAATAAAAGTGAAGGTAAATAACATTAGAGAATATATTTTATACACTGTAATTTATAATAATAAATATGTATTTGTCTTCACCCCTGTTCCTGACAAGATCTCCAATGGAAGCATGCAAACCTATGTGGCCTCTGGGACACAATTACATAATATAATGATGTACTAGATAATTATTAATGACTAAATGAGATTCCAGTAATGTGTCATTACCTTTTGACTTTTATGATCATCTTGCTGTAAAGAATCTGTGATATTGTGATTTGTAATAAGAAATATACATTTGGTCTTTGTCCCTTTCCTGGCACAAACTCCTGAAACCCTTGGAATTTCCTGAGTGATTAGAGTGACAAAGGTGTCTTTTGTTATTTATAATAGGCCCCTTTCAACCATATCTGAGTTTATGTTAATGAGATGACTTTAGGGGTTTTCCAAAAGCATGTAATGATAATATGTGCAACATTCCAAGGACTTACATTTTCTGTATGTATGTAAATAGCAAGTAATTATTGCATTGATTTTTCTTTACTATAAAAATAAATAATATATTAATCAACCAAGTAAAACACCAATCTGGTACATATATCCTTCTATGATTTATAAATAGAATCTCTTCTTTTATTGATTTAAATTTTTAAAAAGATCTGTGCTGAAAAGTGAGAAAGTACCCATACAACGAATATCATATAAGTACCTAGCTTTTGGATAAAATTCTAGGTTTGTTTTTAAAGACACCAAACATACTGAAGTCTAGTAAAAAAAAAAAAAATCCCTGAATAATTTATTTGTTAGTGTTGATGTTTTCCTAGCCTTACATTTTTCATTTGTATCGTGCTAGATGAATCTTGCCAAATAGCATATTCAGATCTATACTTCAGTCTCCTATGTGCATGCTTACCTGCCATTTATTATCGGAACACAGTTTGGCATTATCTTTTAAAACACACAAAGACATGCACATGCAGATGAAGCTCTTTACAAAACTGAAGTGTATATTAACAATAATCACAAAGAATTTCTGAAACTTGCATGTCAAAAAAGTATCATCTTCACTTCCCTGGACCTTTCAAATGGGAACACAGAAGGGTTCTGGCTTTCCACTATAACCTGACTTTCACCTTCAAAATGAGCTTAAAAAAAAAAAAGATGAGGAAAAGGGATATCCAAAGGCATTTCTCATCAATTGCTACATGGTCCAATATATTTGTAACTCTATCTCCTTTTCCTTTACACCAGTGAGTGATGAAAACCTGATGGGACAAGCAAGCAACACACTAACATCAAGTCACTTGGGGGTATTCACAGAAATAGACAAAAACAGGCGCAAGCAGGCACAAAAAGATTAACGCTAGGAACTGCATAAGCAGCAAGTGAGAACATTTCCATCATGAAAGGAAGAGGTTAAAACATTTAAGAAAATTTCTGAATAAAATTACTACGCCTAAGGTAGTGAAACGATTAATTTTTCAATTTTCTTGAGAAACAAGAGTCAATCTGTGACCCTACTCCCCAGGTATTACATCCAGACCTCAAGAACACAGTCATTTAGAAAGCAAGTGCCTCAAGGAGTCCAGCTAAAACTACAAAGATGTGAGATTCCAGTCAGACGCAGGAAATCCTTTGGGGAATAAAAGTATTTTATGACTCATAAGATTAAAATCTCCTGAATACTCAACTAAAGTAATCTAATGAAATATTGTCACCAGGAAAGGGGTTTGATGAATTTATGTGTTGTGTAGGAAAATTTTTAAGCAAAACAGGAAATTGAACAAACTTGAACCAAATTCATTTATAATTTTTCCTTTCAGGGTAAAATTAACTTCAAGGACACCAAAATTCCTTATACAATGTGACATTTTGTAGAATGCCACATTTTTAACTACTGGAATTTTAAGCAAAATTTCATGCCCAGGATGCAAACCTGGGTCATTCTGAAGGTTCTTAGTCTTTAATTTTAATACACTTTGAAAGAAGTTATAAGAGATAAAGGTGAAGGCTTGGGCCAGATGCCAACACTAAGGGAAAGACGGAGGTCAAGATTTTCCTGGGGAGATATCGACAACAATAAAAACTCAGAGACAACATTATTTTCTTGACTTTAGGTGATGCTTAAGCATAAAAGATAGCCAACATTAAAGAGGCTATCCTTACCTTGAAACATTTTCTATTTTTTTCTAACTTAATTCTAATTCAAAATTTTGCCTGTTCTCTATGAAATTCTCTTCTGTTAACAGGTTGTAAAAACAAAGCAAGCAATGAAAGCCCTCTGTTTAATCTTTCCCAAGGACAAACACAGTGTAATGTATAATATGTAAATATGAGTTAGACTACAAATTACTTTTATTTAATTTAGTCTAGTGCTTAGCTTCGCCTCTGAAATATCAGTCTGCATCCTTCTATTTTGGTTTGATTCTATAGTACACTTAAAACAGTAAATGTTTACATTAAAAGGACAAGAGAATGTGTGATGTATTTTAACTGTCAAAAGTGTTGTGAACAGCAGCAGCTGGAAGAAGAATGTGTATTCCACTTCACTGTTATCCTGGAGCCTTTTAGATTCTTCAAATCAGCGTGCTTCGGTGCTCATATTTTTTTTTTAAATTTGACTGCCATGTCGAAGAAATGTAGTAAAATTTCTAGAGTTCACTTGTGCCCTTTACACTGGGTTCTTCACTAACTCTGCTGGTGCAGGGATTGAACTGGTCACTGGACATGGAGATTTTCTTTCGTTTTTTAGGTTGCTGATACAGATGAAGACAAAAGCCAGGAGGCAGGAGGAAACGAGAGGAGTTCCACCCTGGGTGTTACTTAGAGGTCTCTATGAACTGTGCTTAGTCCACTTCCTTTGCAATCATCCTTCACATCATCCTGAATTCATTAAGATACGGCTCCTGTCAAAGGCCTGCTCAGAAGACCAAAAACTGAAAATAAGTTGATTCCGGATCTGGTGAAATTCCACCAATAATGTTTCCAGATCTGGTGAAATTCCACCAATAAAACTGAAGAGAGAAATGCAGAACACTCTTACTCTGCCTGCAGTGATTTCAGGACAAGTGGGAACACAGCTGGGAAAAGTGGCGCCTAAGGCTATGTTGGGGGATGAGGACAACCAATACACGCATAATCAGACTTCGGGTTTGACACATTCAAGAAATATTTGAAGGTGTACAAAAGGCTACATGATCCAACTCCTACCTACCTCTCAAAACACATCTTGAACCATTCTCCCAATTGTGCTTCGACCACACTGGTCTTCTTCCAGTTCCTCCAGGATGTCAAATTAATTGCTGTCTCAGGGTCCATTGTATTTTCTTTCTCCTCTGCTTAGAACATTCCCCAAACTCTTTTTTTGGATTCTCATACTTCAGACCTTAGCTCAAAGATCACCTCCTCACTGAGGCTTTCTCCAAAATCCCTATCTAAATTAGTGCCTACCCCAAACCCCTCCTCCACCACCATTCCCTATCATCTGATCCTTTCTATTTCCTTTACACCTCTTATCAGATGTTATCATGTTTATTTGTTTACTTGTTTAGTGCCAGATACATATAAACACTAGGATGTAAACTTCTTAAGAGCAGATCTGCCTGTCTACTTCTGTCACTACTGTTCCTAAAGCAGTAAATATTTAGTGAATAAATGTGTTTAACACTCTACTAGAGGCTGAGGATAAAACTACATGAAATGATACAGACTCAACCTTACAAACCTTATAAAGAGAATAGAGACTGACAAGTAATCATTATATAGTAAGATAATTGTTTTACAGGGGGTACATAAGTCTAGTAGAAAGAGCTTCCATATGTCTATCTTAACAGAAAACAAAATCTCTTCCAAGGAATGGGGCCATGTGTACAAAGGCACAGAAATAGCCATTAACAGCACAATTCTGTTCTGGGGGAATTCATTAAGGTTTAATAAAATATAAATTGCTGTGGGTTAGGGTGAGGAGAGAGGAATTAACCTTGGACAGAGAGGGATCCAGGTCATCGAAGTTCTTCCTCGCCATGCAAAGGGAGAAAGATTTCATCCTATGACCAATAGGAAAAATTCTTGGCAGAGGGGTGATATGGTCAGATTTGCATTTTAGAAAAACAATTCTGATAACTGATTTAGGTGATTTAGAAATCATATTATGGGCAGGTAGCAGAGGGACAGCAATAGAGTTTCACAATAAACAGGTACCATAGAGAGGAAGAGGGACTCAATGGTAGGAAACGCTCAAATTTTGCTGAACATCCATCTTGTCTCTGGATAGTTTTGTTAGATCATATGCTATGGCATTCACCCACGGAGCAGCCTTGACAGGAAGTTCTAGATACTAGTGTCTATTTTAAGAAATTTTATCTACGGGGACTAAGTCGTTCACTGGATAGGAAGTTTTTCCTTCTCTTTTGGGTATTTAACAAACTCAGACATTCTCTCTCCCAAATACAGGCAGGATTTAGAGGCAGAATGCTGCCACTAAGCAAGGAATTCTGTTTCTTGGGTATATGGACATTTCTCTTCATCTGGGCCCAAATTCTCTACCTCCAGTACTAGTAGAAATAGTGTGATCTAAAATGTATTAAGGTGAACGGTAAGACATCATGTATGCAGGGCCAAAAAGTAGGAGCAAGAGGATTGGAAGTCCTACCAGGCCAAGCACAGGAAAATTAGTGAAGTGTAGGGTATGGCTGTAGCTTCAGGCACTGAGTTGGCAAAAAAATCTAACAGGTTAAAAACACCAGGCACCTGTCACTGAATTTCCTGGATTGCTAAACAGACTGGAGATGAAATGAGATAATAATATAATCTCCAACTTGGTGGAGAGCCCTATGGATTCATGACCTGCCAGTTGTAATCTTCCATACTCACAGTTTTCTCAACCAGAGTTCCCAGAGAGAATTAAGCTTGAAAGCTCTGATGCAGGGCCTAACATAAGGCATCCGTTAGAAGCACCTAGAATGGTACTCGCTATGTATCATCATTAGGGAACCTGAGAAAATAGTTACCCAAATCATTTTCCGTGGTCTATGGTTCAGATGAGGAACCCAGCGTACGAAAGACAACAGGAGTTGCTATGCTGTCTCTGGCCTCAAGACATTCACTTACTCTCATTCCATTGCTTAGGACTATTCTCATTCAGGCTACCCACTCCCTTGCCTAGCTAACTCCTACTCATTCTCAATTGAGACTTAAAGTCAAAGGCCTTGCTTGATCTCTTATATTATGTGAGTATGCCTTGAACTTGGGCAGCAAGGGGCCCAGATCACGAAAGCCCTTCCATGCCATGCAGAGGGAGAGAGATTTCATCCTGTACCAATCAGAAGCCATTGAAAAACTCTAGGCAGAGGGGTGATGTGATCAGATTTGCTTATACCTTATCTTTGTAATCTTATTTTAAAAACTCGTTCATTCAGGGCATGACCTGAGTCTATGCTGTACCACATATACTTAGTGCCCAGCCCATAAGAACATGAGTTTAACTGGTGTTTACAAGAGGGAGGGAGGGAGGGAGGGAAGGAAGGAAGGAAGGAAGGAAGCAAGGAAGGAAGGAAGGAAGGAAGGAAGGAAGGAAGGAAGGACCTGATATTTGAAAAAAATGTACCTTGATTAGAAGGTAGGAAAGAGGGCATTTTAGCAATTTTAAGGGATATTGTTAATACATACATGGGAAACTGTCAAGTACTACTTACCAAAAACAGAGCACTGAATACCTCACAAGGAGTAGGGAAAAAAAATTAATATTATTAAGGGATACCAGAATCTATGCAATGAGACAGAGCTAGCTGTACTTTTAATATGCTGTTTTGTGAGAAGGCACAGCCATTGAAACATCATTTTCAATCCTAACTATTAAGCCTATCCAGTTAATTACAATGGTCTTGAACTACTAAGAAATCTTTGAACATGGCATGTAATTTCAAAGCCCACAATAGGCAAAATGAAGGACAGAGGTGAAGGCAAAAGAAAGTAACCACTTATTCTTCTACTGGGACTTCGAGATGGGACTATACTAACATGTTGTAGGTCCTAGGGTGGCTGTTCTTGAACATTTTCAATGAGTGCAAACTTGTCAATATTTTTTTCAGTAGCTTTAGTGGTTTGTCATAAGCCTGCTGCCTAATATGCCTCTTGTTTAAAGAAAATCTGCCAAGTTACTTACTAGGAATAACTGAAATGGGCTTAACCATGCAAAATAATAATAAAAACTGTGATATTAAGAATAAAATAAAATTAAATAAAAAGGATTTGGAATCAAGTGAAAATGTGAATAGAGTAATGGTATCATGAGCACAGCTCTGAATTCCTGACTAGGTTCTCCCACGTGAGACCCTGGGTAATCCATGTGCTGCCTCTCTAAGCTGGTATCATTTGTGAAATGAGAGTAGACTACATCCTCTTTAATGTTCTTTTCTCAAGTGCTAGCATTCTGTTCCTATAAAATCAAATCATGAAAAATCACATCATCTGTTTTATATACACATATGTACATAAATTATTACATATTACATGTATTATGTATTTAGTAAACACTAAATATAAATCTATAAACATAAAATATACAAATATATTACAAATAATCTAGTTCACAATAACTGCATCAATAAATTATGGAGTAGCAATACAATAATGATTCTTTCTTCTCTTTCATCAATAACATACTTTTTGTCTTTCTAAAAAAGGCACCTATGATTGAATATCTGAAAACTAAAAATGCCTTTATAAAGGGAATTTTGTGAGAATTTAAGCATTTGCCCACCTAATAGTCAAAAAGATATGGTGATCATTACAAATTTTTCAAAGGTAAAAGAGTACAAAGTTTGCATTCATTTGTACATGTGGGGTTTAAGAAGGAGCTCTGAGTATAATTGGTAGCATATGTACAAAGGTTGTACCAGAGACCATAGAAAGGACATTATATTCAACCACAGAATAAACAGATACATATAACTTATATAAAAAGAAATAACACAAGTTAACTTTCCCATAGAAATCTCATGTTCCCATTCCTCCAAGCTTCTGAGAGAGAAAAATGTCACTAATCAAAAAGAATTAAAGTTTCCATGACATATTCAGAGCTAGGAACACCCACCCTTTTGTTCACGTGATACACCTTTTAGTTGTATAACTGTCATTATTATGAAAGTAGGAAAAACAAACTTAATGAAGTATACACTATCTGAAAACAGTACTCTATTTTGCTGAGCTTTATTTGAAAAATACACTTAATTGATAACTTACAAGATGAGTATCCAACAGATTCTCAAGTTGAAACAAAATAAGGACAATATTGTATATCAAATATGCTACTTCCTAAGAGGGAAGGGAGGTCTACTTGTTTAGTTCTGATAAACAAGACCCGAATGCCAAAGTGTAAAAAGGTCTCCAGCAAGTTTCCCCTGGGGGAAAGGTTAATGGGAAGAAGCCAGACAGAACAGCAAATATAATTCATACGCTCATTCATTTCACATCATTCTCTTTATCTCTGCTTAGCTTGTCTATTAAAAAGATGAGCTAAACTCATCTGCTAAGAACACAAATAGTAATAGCCAGAAAATAACAACAGGTATTATGCTAAGGCCTTTAAGTCATTTACTCCTGTCAACAATCCCATGAAGTTGGCA
>NW_006443138.1:3842236-3914752 GCF_000325575.1 Pteropus alecto | reverse complement strand
AGGAGTTAAAAGAGATAAAGTAAATTTCAAGATGATACAATGAACAAATGGCTGAGTTCGGATTAGAATCCAGAGTACACGCTCTCAACCATCTCCCTAAAGAAATTCTTGCTGTTGATCTGGTGCCAACCTGACAGCACAAATAAACCTAATAAAATATTAGCTGGGTAAATTATTTGTAACATAGATGATGATATCCTCAAAATATAAAGAGGATTTACAAAGCAGTAAAATATATAAATACCCCAATAGAAAAAGAGGCAAATGACATAAACTAGCAATACACAAAAGAAATAACATAAATGTTCAATAATTATATTTAAAATTTAAACTCATTAATAATTAAAGAAATGCAAATTAAAACAGTGATGAGATACTAGGTTTCAAATATAACACGCATTGTCGGATATTAAACAGTATGAAAATATTCAGTTTTAAAAAGAGAGAGCATGGAGAAAACACCCACAAAATCTACATGGAAGTTAAATCAGCACAAATTTACTGGAAAGTAACTTGGCAGTAACCACCACGAGCTTTTAAAGTACTCATTCAAGAGATGGGAACAGTCAAATTATACCATCCCTGTTCTAGTTCTAAATATTCTGTTCTTTAAAAATTAGAAAATAAAGAACAAGGTAGGGG
The DNA here is from genome assembly GCF_000325575.1 of Pteropus alecto. Lineage (NCBI taxonomy): Eukaryota > Metazoa > Chordata > Mammalia > Chiroptera > Pteropodidae > Pteropus > Pteropus alecto. Next base: position 3,914,110 of record NW_006443138.1, on the reverse strand, counting down.
AAGACTTACTGTCTAAAAAATATCTGTGACAAATAAAACAAAGTTATGTTAACGATAAATGTATGTAACTGCTGATAATAAGGTTTGAAGTATAATGTAACATATAATAAGAATTTTATAAATAAATGAGGCATTTTGTAAGAAAAAAATTACTAATAATCTCAAACCATAATTTGCAATTATGGCAACAAAACTGCAAGGTGAAAGGAAAAAAGAAAAAATTATATGTATAATATATATACACTATGTATTGCATATATGTTAAAATTATATATGTAATTATATACATACCTGTACCCATTAGCAGTCACTCCCTATTTATCCCCAAATCCCCCAGCCCTAGGCGAACACTAATCTATTTTGTGTCTCTGTTTGTCTATTCTGGATAATTCATATCAATGGAATCATGTAATATGTCCTCTTTTATTACTGACTTTTTTTTTTACACAAGATAATGTTTCCAAGGTTCATTAGGTTATAGCATGCATTAGTATTTCATTTTTTATGGATAATATTCCATTAACTGGATATACCATATTTTATCACTCATTAGTTGATGGACATTTGGACTGTTCCCATTTTTGCTTATTATAAACAATGCTCCTGTTAATATCTGTGTACAACTTTTTATGTGGACATACTTAATTTTCTTGGTTATATTCTACAAGTGGTATATGCCAGCAGGGTCATAGGCTAACTCTATGTTTAACGTTTGAAATACTGACAAACTGTTTTCCAAAGTGTCTGTACCATTTTACATCCCTTCCAGAAATGCATAAGGGTTTCAGTTTTTACCTCCTTGCCAGCATTTATTATTGTCTGTCTTTTTTATTATAATCATCCAATTGGGTGAGAAGTGGTATCTCATTGTGGTTTTCACTTGCATTTTCCAAATGGCTAATGTTTTGATTTTTCAAACGTGCATATTAGCTATTTGTATATCTTTCTTGGAGAAATGTCTATACAGATCCTTTGCCCACATTTTTTCTTCTGGTCAACAGAGGTTTATTTTTCTAAACTCATGAAAATCAAGCTGAGTTTGTTTGGTTCTTGAAGTTTTGTTAAGACTATTTTTAAAAGCAGAATTATATGCAAGAATAGAGCTAAGAGAAATTCTTTTGAAAACACATTTTTTTGTGACTCCATATAAATCTGATAGCTTTTTGGTTTTATTGGAATTTTGATGGGGATTGCACTAAATCTGTAAGTTTCTTTGGGTAATATGACCATTTTGACTATGTTGGCCAAGACATGGAAACAACTGAAGTGTCCTTTGATAGATGATTGTATAAAGAAGTTGTGGTATGTATATACAATGGAATATTATACAATGGAATATTATTTAGCCATATGAAAAGATGAAATACTGCTACTTGCAACAATATAGATGGATCTTGAGATAGTTATACTAAGCAAAATAAGTCAGACAGAGAAAGTTTAGAACTATATGATTTTACTCATATGTGGTATATAAAACTGAAAGCAATACAGGACTGAGAAAGACAAACAAAAACTCAGACACAGACAATAGTTTAGTGGTTACGAGAGTGAAAGGGAGTAGGGAGGAGGCAGATAAGGGTAAAAGGGGTCAAATATACAGTGACAAAAGGAGATTTGACTTTGGGTGGTGAACACACAATGCAATACACAAATGATGTAGTATTGAATTGTACACTTAAAACCTATATAATTTTATTAACCAATGTCACTCCAATAAATTTAATTTAAAAAAAGAAATACATTTTCTGTATTATCTTTCTTAAAAAAAAAAAATTAGATCCCCAGAGCTTATCCACCTTATACCTGAAGGCTTGTACCCTCTGACCAACATCTCTCCATCTCCCCCACATTCTAGTCCCTGGTAACACCATTTTACTGTTTCTATGAGTTTGATTTTTCTTTTTAGATTCCACATAAAAGTAAGATCATACAGTATTTGATTTTCTCTAATTTCACTTAGAATAATGTCCTTTAAGTTCATCCATGTTGTTGAAGATGGCAGGATTTCCTTCTTTCTCATGGATGAATAATATGTATATATAATGGAATATTATTCATCCATGAGAAAATGGATGAATATTCCATTATATATATATAAACACACATATATATAACATATCATATATATACACATATATGACCATAGGATATCTTTCCATTTATTTGTGTCTTCCTCAACTTCTTTTATCGGTGTCTTATAGTTTTCATTATACAGATCTTTCACCTCCTTGGTTAAATTTATTCCTAACTATTTTATTATTTTTGATGCTATTGTAAATAAGATTGTTTTACTTTTTTTTCAGATAGTCCATTGCTAAGTATAGCAATGCAACTGATTTTTATATGTTGATTTTGTTTTCTGTAACTTTACTGAATTTGCTTATTAGTTCTATCAGTTTTTTAGTGGAGTCCTTAGAGTTTTCTATTTTTAAGATCATGTCATCTGCAAACAAGTATCGTTTTATTTCTTCTTTTCCAACTTAGATGCTTTTTCTTTCTTTTTCTTGCCTATGACTCTGGCTATGACTTCCAGCACAATGCTGAATAAGAGTGGTAAGGATGGGCACACTTTTCTTGTTCCTGACATCGGCAGGAAAGCATTCAACCCTTCACCACTGAGTATGACATTACCTGTGGATTTGTCATAGATGGCCTTCCTGTGTTGAAATACATTCCTTCTACACCCAATTTATGGAAAATTTTTATCATGAAAGGATGTTGAATTTTAACCAATACTTTTTCTGCATCTATTGAGATGATCATATGATTTTTTTATCCTTTATTGTTAATGTTGTATATCATATTTAATGAATTGTTTATGTCAAAATCCTTACATCCCAGGAATCAGTGAAAATTGGACCTGGTATATGATCCTTTTAATGTTCTGTTGAATTTGGTTTGCAAGTATTTTGCTGAGAATTTTTGCTTCTATATTCATCAAGAATATTGGTCTGTAGTTTTCTTTTCTTGTAGTGCCCTTGTCTAGCTTTGGTATTAGGGTAGCACTGTTCTTGTAAAATGAGTTTGGAAGTATTCCCTCCTCTTCAACTTTTCAGAAGAGTTTGAGAAGAATAGTTATTAATTTTTTAAATGTTTCGAAGAATTTGTCAGTGAAATCATCTGTGCCTGGGACCTTCATTGTTGAGAGGTTTTTGATTACTGTTTTAATCTCTTTACTTTCATTGATCTGTTCAAATTTTCTATTCATGATTCAGTCTTGATAGGTTATAAATTTCTAGGAATTTGTCTATTTCTTCTAGGTTATCCAATCTGTTGGTATATAATTATTCACAGTAGTCTCTTATTAGCCTTTGTATATCTGTGGTGTCAATTGTAATGTCTCCTCTTTTATTTCTGATTTTATTTATTTAGGTCTGCTCTCTTTTTTCTTGGTCTAGCTAAATGTTTGTCAATTTAGTTATATTTTCAAAACACCATCTCTTAGTTTTGTTGATCTTTTCTATTTCTATTTTTTTCTGAGAAATTCACTTTAAATATAAAGACAGATATATTAAAAGTAAAAGAACAGAGAAAGATATATCATGCTAACATTAATCCAAAAAAAAAGCCAAAGTAGCTATATTAATTTTAGCAAGTCAGACTTCAGAGAAAAAAAATTATCAGGGATAAAGAGGGGCATTACAGAATGATAAATGGGTCAATTCTCTAAGAAGGCACAGTAATTCTTAATGTGCAAGCTCCTAATAAGAGCATCAAAATACATGAGGCAAAAACTGATAGCATTTTAAGGAAAAATAGGCAAATCCATTATTATGGTTGGAAATTTCTTTTTCTTTTCTTTTTTTAGGTGAGGCAATCCTTGGTTGACCTCACAGATTGCAAGGACCTTGTCAGCTTACAATCCCTTACTTTTTATTTTTTACATCTACAGCACCTCGTCTTCCTAGGTGGTCTCCCATTCAAGTACTAATCAGGCTCAACCCTGCTTAGCTTCCGAGATCAGACTCAGACGGGGTAGAGCTTGTTCAGGGTGGCATGGCCATAGACTATAGCTGGAAATTTCAACACCCTTCAATCAGTAATTGACAATTTCAGCAGGTAGAAAATCAACGAGGACACAGTTGAACTGAGCAACACCATCAATCAACTAGATCTAGTTATTTATAGAATACTTTGTCCAACAATAAGTTACATAGAACATTTACCTAGATCTAGACCATAGGACACACCTTAACAAATTTAAAAGAGAAAAATTATGCAAAGTATGCTTTCAGAATATATGGAATTAAGCTAGAAAGTAATGCGAGAAAGAGAGCTGTAAACCCCCAAAATACTTGAATAACACGATTCAAATAAGAAGTTTCAAGAGAAATTTTTTAATATTTTTAACTAAATGAGAGTGAAAGCACAACTTATCAGAATTTATGGGATGAAGCAGAAGCAGTGCCTAAAGGGAAATTTATAGCTTTGAATGTATATATTAGAAAAGAAGAAATAACTAAAATTTATAGTCTAAGTGTCCATTTTAGTAAATTAAGATCAGAGAAAAAGAGCAAATTAAATCCAGTATAAGCAGAAGAGGAGAAATAATAAAAATTAGAGCAGAAACAAATGAAATTGAAGATAGGAAATCAATGCAGAAAATCAAAAAGCCAAAATGTTTTTTCAAAAAAAATCAGTAAAGTTTATAAACCTCTAGCCAGGTTAACTAAGAAAAATAGAGAGAATAACAAATTACTAATATTGGGAATGAAAGAGAGGCCATCACTACTGATCCCATGGACATTAACAGGATAATAAAGTAATATTATAAATTACTTCATGCTCCAAAATTTGATAACCTAGGTGAAACAGACCAATTCCTTGAAAGACCCAATCTACCAAAACTCACACAAGGAGAAATAGATAATCTCTATTAAAGAAATTAAATCAATAATTAAGGACCTTCCAAAACAGAAAGCACCAGGCCTAAATGGGTTCGCTGGTGAATCTATCAAACATTTAAGGAAGAAATAATACCTATGGGGTATTATTTCAATATCAGTGGGGATGATACTGTTACTATCAGACTAAAAACAAAAACAAAAAAGAGTTCAATTCTAAAACCATTAACTAGGATAAAAAAAAGGGATATTTTTAATGAAAAAGTAGTAATTCTCAAAAATAACATTCATAAATTTTTATGCACTACCAAAGCAGCAAACTATTAAAATACAAAGAAACTCGATAATCATCAATTATTGTGGGAGCTGTTAATGCACATCTTTCAAAACAAAAAATAAGATAAACAAAAACTAGAGAAGAAAAAAATGATATGAATAATATAACTGACAAGTCTTACCTAATAAAATAACTTTCTGTGCATTTACAAACTACAAGTAGTTCCAGAGCAAGAGGGAGTTTGCCCTGGAAGGGAATACGTATGTTGAGGGGGAACCTGGGAGATGTGGGACTGAACAATTCAAGATGTCAGACAAACTAACAGGCCCTCGGCTGTTTGGCTGAGATTCAAGGGCAATGTTCTGGGTCTTAGAACGTAAGTCTGACTTGCGAAGGTCACAGTTCTTGACAGATTTCTGACAACAAGGACTGAGAAACAGGAACCAAGGGAGAAGACATGAATTGAGATAGCAAAAAAAGTTTCTTAGGAATAAGACAGAAAATTGGTTGTCTGAATTGAGACAAGACCAGAAAGAAACTAGCCACAAATGCGACCTAAAGCTGAACCATAATATGTGGAATTCGAGCTAATTAAATCCACTTATTCTTTATTCATTGATTCATTCTTTCATTTAAGCAAATATTGAGGTTCTGTTAAGAGTCAAGCACTATGCTGGATGCATAGTGGTGAATAAAACAGATATCCACTGTTTCTACCTGTGTAATTTGTTTCTGACTCAAAGCAGCCGTTCCCCACTCTAGAGCCACATCAGAATCACCTGAGAAGCTTTTACAATCAAACCAATGCCTGGGCACCAACTGCAAAGATTTTGAGTTAATTAGTCTAGGATGGGCCCAGGCACTTGTGTTTTTTAAAAGTTGTGTGGCTAAGATTGAGAGAAACTACTCTAAATGAAATTGGATCTGGCAACCAGAGCTAAGGTAGGGCTTAAAGTGAGTGTAAATAAATAACTCCAGGTATAGGTAACAGAACTACTGTGGCTGGAAAATTAGGCAGGCTTTGTAGAGCTTCATCATTAAAGAAATACTACTTTTAAAATCTTCAATTATCCTCTTCCCCGCTCCATCTGCAGATTCTTAGAATACTCTTCTATCTTACTTTAGCACCTGGCTCAACTTTTCATGATCCCATATCACTTCACACGTACGCTGATAACTTTCCCAGGACCTTGTCTTCATGCTTCCTCCATTTCCACAGCTCCAAAAGCATTTATTTTCATTCCTCTGTTGTTACTGACTAGCTTGGGCAAACCTTGTACCTAATCGTCTATAAAAAACTGCTCAAAACTCCTGTAGGAGCTGAGAGCTGAGAGCTGAGGGAATCATTAAAAATACCAATCTTTTCTGATTTCGGAAACTAAGAAGGGTCGGGCCTGGTTAGTATTTGAATGAAAGACCACCTCGGAATACCAGATGCTGTAGGCATTAACAAATAAACAAACAAACAAATAAATAAATAAACAAATAAACAAATAAGTGAGTAAATAAATAAATAAATAAAATAGTGGAATGGGAAGTTGACTCTTGACATCCCCACCTGAAATTCTGAATAAATTTTTCACTAAAAATGTTATATAATCTCAAAGACATCATTGGTTAAACGTGTTTGGTGAAAATCTAATTTGTCTATTATGCTATGTCTATAGTTAAATGCATGCTACATTTAAAAAAGCCAACCTACAAATGAACTTTTAACAAACAACCTATTCATCTCTTTGAGAATGTTCTGTATATTATATTCTTCTGGCCAGTGTTGGATAGGACAATATCACTTGTATGAATATGAATTCTGAGCAAAGGACAGAGCCAGGGGATCCACAATAAGTTTTAATCTACATATGTAACATCACAAATTAAAAGTCTCCCAGCTAGAAGCCTGTGTATCATGAACATTTCTGTTTAACCATATGCTGCTTCTAGCCTCTTAAGAGAAATACACTACCATCACTAGTTGCTTTTTCTCATTTGGGGGAAAAGAAGCCAAGCCATCCTTACTTTTAACTAAATGACGTTTTGGCTTTCAGTCATAATAATCAGTGAAATTATTATAGGACAACCTAGCCAACACCAAAGTGTACCTACTGCCTATTTTAGCTTGAGGTGATCTGGTTCCTCTTTTTCCAGTTGGTTTTTACTTCTCCTTTAATGCTTCCACACATCTTTCACTGGAGTTCCTCTCCTCCCTCCTTATAACATTGTGTATAGTTCAACACGTTCCTATCATTGTTTAAACACTTGATGGCAAAATCATTTTCCCTATCCTTTTCATAATGTACTCCGATGTTTCATGAAAGTAAACAAGGAATAACTGGAACACACTGAAAATGTATAGATATATAAACACCTGTTTACAAAAACCTCTATTCTTTGTTAGAGGCAGAGATAAAGCAGGGATGGAGAATGTTAGGTGTCTCTTTATATATATATGTGCACACATATACACACACATATGTGTATATATACACGCCTTTCCTTTTCTGATTATATGTACATGTAAATTAAACTACATTTTTTAAAGAAACATTTAAGGAAGATAATATAATCACCTATAATCTTGCCACTCTGAAATAACTACCATTACCTCTTGGTGTGGGGATAATTTCAGTTATAGAATGGACCTTGGGAGAGAAATCTCCAAGCAAGTAAACATTTTGAGAAGAAATTTGAGGATAGAAAAGAATGTATTTACAATGGAACGAGAGCTCTAAGGAACATAGCAAAAATGGCTACAAGGCTAGTAAAAAAATCATGAGTAATAAGCTATAAAGAAATATAGGGGTAAGAGAGAGGAGCACTATAGGATGGTTAAGTAGAGTTAGAGGGCGAGACTTCGGCAAAGCACATTTTGCTGGAGACTCAACATAGTACTGATCAATTTTCCCATAACAAGAAAAACATTCAAGAATATATGGCCTCAGATGGGTCATTAACATAGCTATTTACTCTGAGGAAGAAATCAACCCTTAAGAGCACATGAACAGAATAGAGGCTGTATGATTGGTGTTAGTGCTCTCTTACTCTTTGCTCACAATACTCAAACAAAAAGGCTTTTTCTTTTCTTTTATAAAAATACCTGTACAAAAGCTTGCTTAATTTGGTTGAATTATGCAGGTAGACTTAGATAAATTAATGATTAATTTCCCCAAATTAATCTTATTTCAAAAGTCATCTTGTGATAACACTGACATATAGGACCGTCTCATAACATGTAGCAATCTGGGCAGTGCAAAAAAAAAAACCTGGTGGAAGAGACAAGGGGGAGCTAAACTCCAGCTCATCCTTCTCTCACTCCCAGGCCTGTGTACTTGCCTTGACCCAGAAGTCATTCAGTTAAAGGGAGATTTTCTAATTCATTGGCCCAAGGACAGATCCATTTTCTAATGGACACCAAAGCATTGTATAAAATAGCAGAGAATCTTCTTAAATGTAAAAATAATCCAGGGGAATGTGTTGTTGAAGTTTAAAAAAATTTTTGAAAAATAACCTGTTAAATACGTGAACTATTGTTTTCTGAATGTTTTTGAAAGAGTAAATGCAACGAAATAATAATAAAAAAAAAACTATCAGCCCACTTCCTTAGTCTGAGTCATTAAAATTAATAATTCTAATGTAGGGAGGAGGCAAGAGAATTCAAGTGTTAATCAAGCTACATTCAGAGACTGCAGTATGCTGATCAGTCCTGCAGCCAGGCCAGGAGGACACCTTCAAAACAAAGCAAAGTTTCTGCTGGGATTGCTAACAATCCATTCCCCCACACCTATGGAGGGGGAACGGGAACAAAAGAGTCTTTAAGCGACACCCTACACAAATAAAATTGTTCATTCCCTATGGCTAAAATCCATGGGGAACCTATGGAGTAAAGACTGGGAACTACCAGCAGGCCTTTCAGGCTACATATTCTTTCTCTTCCTCACTGTACGTCCATATCAAAGGAAATGGGAAATAAAGAATGATATATAAACTGAATTCCCTGAGCACTCAGGGTCCCTCTCACTCTCTGCCTCTGAGAGGAGACTATACTCTGTCTGTGGAGTGTTACCCCTTTTCTAATAAACTTTCCTTCTGACTCCAACTTTGGCCTGTGCATTGAATTCTTTCTACACTCCGTCAAAAGACCCTCTTCTTTTGGTGCAGGCCTTGGTCTACTCCCTACTCAGGTTAAATTTGCCCTGTCCTGCATCAATTCCATTTACGACTCAGTAACATTAAAAAATATTTCCTTCATATTTTTACAATATTGGGTGTGAAGAACAATTTTCTTAAGACAATCTCAAAGTAAATATTATAAGAGACTGACATGCTACTAGCAATTTTTTTTAAATTTCTGCAAGAAAAAAATTAAGTTAAATATCACACAATCAACTGAAAAAATATTTACTCATTATCAATATTTTTTATCAGCGGCAGCATCACCAATATGTACCAAGCACTTTACTAAGTGCTTTAACTATACATTATTTTATTTAGTTCTCACAACATCAAGGTAGATAGGTATGATAATTACTAGTATTCCTATTTTACAAATGAGGAAACTAGGCTCAGAGAGATTATATTACTTGCCCCAAAATACATAGTGCTTAAAAAAGATAAGACCAGGATCCAAATGACAGTCTGTCTCAAGCCCTGCTCTTGCTCCTAGCCTTGCCAAAAAACTGAACAAACAAAAAGTTAACAAGCAATTCACGAAAGAATTATAACTGATCAATAACACATAGAAAGGAAATGTTAAATCTCTCTCATCATTAAAAATGCAAATTAAAACAATGAGATTCTACTTTTCACCTATCAGATTGGTAAAGAAAATAAGAGGATAGTAGTACTCAGAGTTTGTCAGTGTGTCCAGAAAAAAAAAAATAATGCATATAGCTGGTGAGAGTATAAATTGGCACAATTTTTCTGGAAGGCTATTTCACAGTAAAACTCAAAAGTCTTAAAAATGTGCAGATTCTTTACTTTTATTTTCACTTATTAGCATTGCTAAATTCCCTCTTATTTCCCTTTGTTCATTGCCCTTTATTCTCAAACTATATTCTTTGTCATACCAAACTTAACTCCCTGTATGCCTTCAAAGTAAGATACTGATGTTATACTGTAATCCTGTCATCCGTTAACTCTACAATATCTTTACATAAATAAACCCATAAGTTGAAATAATGAGATAAGGCTGAGAAATATCAGAAAATATAGTCTATATGAAAGGTACATATATCTGCATAATAGATAATTCTATTCCTTCTCTTACAACAAAACTGACATGAAAGGTCTTTGCCACATTAATCTTCATGAACTAGAAAAACAAAGTGAAATCCCCTCATCCCTTGAATTGCTCCAACATGTTGTTAATTTAGCTAATTATCCAAAAATGGATAACGACATTTAAAAAGTGGTGCAACTTGCACTCTGATTTGATCAGAGATGATAGTAATATATCTTTAAAATTTACTTTTCATGTATGTAATTTAAAAGTACTCTTAAAGCAAAACTCAAAAATTATAAAGGCCAAATTTAAGCTAAACATGAAAAATGCATATTTTAATATATTTATCCAAGAAGTGTATTAATTATGCTCCTCCTCGATACTGGATATTTGTCGCACAGAAAGGACCCTTATTAAGTATTTTTTGAAGTGGATATTTTTAATTGTATGAGAACTAACAAATTCCATTTTTTTCCTCCAAGAGGGAATTCTTAGCATATGAATTATAAACAATTCAAATCATACTTGTAAAAAAGTTTAGCATTTAAAAGAAAAATAAAAAGTCCACCCTTAATGGAAGCACACGCAAAGATCTTAGAACCATGTAAGTTCTCTTTGCCAGTTTTCACACTTGAAGAATAAATGCACAGTGATGTGTTTTCTGCCTTGAATCATTTTTGATATCAAGAGTGGTATGAATAAATAATCTATATATATAGTAACTCAGAGTTTGCTATCTAGAATCATTTCTGAAAGAATATCTAAGGAAGTACTACAGCAATGAATAAATGGAGGTAAAATTAAATAGTTAAGTCTAAATAGTAGACTTAAACATGGCTGCAACACTTAATCGAATGCTTAAGAAATGATTTCTAAGAAGTAGAGGCATAATGAGAAGTATTATAAAAATTCCAGGTTGGAGGTAGCCTAAGGTCATAGGGATCTGAGACAAATTAAAAGTACTAAATTTCTTATATTGGAAGAAGTAGAAGGAAGTTATAGATTTTAATTAATTCCCAACATTAACAGAAAAATACAAGGTCAAATATGTTTCTTAAAATTAAATGGTAGACAGATAAGAAATAGCATATTTAACTTATCACTTCAAGCTTTTTTAAAAAGGGTAGAACTTTAATCAATCCAACTAAAGGGGAAAAAAAGGAAAAAAAAACAAGGACAGATCATAAAGAAAAAACAAAATGGCAGGAACAGTACTGAATATATTAATTTTCTTAATAAATGTAAGTGAGCAAAGGTAAGCAATTAAAAATTGATTCATTTGGCATTAGCTTAGTAAACCTTTATACAGTCATCACTTGTGACCTAATTGTGCTTAGTGCTGGGGATAAATACAATAAAGGAATTAAGCGGGGCCTCTGTCTCTAAAGAATTAGCAGTATATAAAGTTAAATAAGTTATTTTATTCTATTTTGTGGGGTTTCAAAATTAGAAATAATTAAAATAAGGTAACATATTTCTTTTCCTATATGAAATTATAAATTTACATACATGGCTTTCTAGAAAATTGTGCTATAAGATATCTGATTAAAGATTAGCCTCAAATTTCTGTCAGAAATCAATGCAAGTTTTCATAAAAATGGTATGCCAGTGGTGATGGAAGTTAAGAAACCCTGAAACAGTGTAGGAGTGGGATGGGGTGATTCCCTTAAGTAGACACAATCAGAAAATTTTATCCAATTTTTAAAGGGGTTTAATTCCAGTTCATATAACTTGCAACATATTTTTGCTTTGGTCTTACACATCCTCCCTCCTCTCCCACCAAACAAAACCCATATCATTACGCTTTCAAAGACAAACTGATATATTTGTTTAAGATGAATACTATCTTTAGACAAAACAGACTTTCTTCCATGTGCCATTTTATGTAGTATTTACACATAACCTCAGTAAAGGAGAAAAATGAGGGATTAAAAAGATTTCCTCTAGGTAAATATGACAGAGACTGAATACACATCATTATCTCTGGATAAAAAAGGCAGAACAACTAAAATTAATGGGCAAAAGTCCAACATTAATAGTTATACTTGCTACCTACTTATACACATAGAAAACATTTATAGTTAAATATTCTAAAATAACCTTTTTCCAAATGATGAAGATCTGTCTGGTTGTAGAAATAAATTTAAAATTTACATACTGACTGAAGTGCTACCCTGCCTAATTGAAAACAATAATCTTAGCTCTTTTATGCTGAGCCTAATAAATACTAACACTTTAATGAATGTATTTAAGAAACAGCATAAAAGCTATGTTTTAGTTAAAATTTATTTTTAATTTATGCTATTTTGGCTAAAAAGCAAGTACATTTGATAAGGTAAAATACAACTTCAATGGATTATGAATGATATATTTGCCCTGTACTATTTTACTAGTTATAAATTTTAGAGTAGAAACTTAAGATAACGGTCATTAAAAACAGAATCTGAAAATATTTTAATCTTCTTTGGTCATTAATCATGTCACTTTACCAGATTGCCCTGCTAAATTATTTGAAACAGATTAAAACATTTCTAAACCATAGCTTTCCTGTTTCTGATAATCCTATATGAAACCATTCTATTGGCTCTTAGTGGGAAATGCAAATAAAATACAGAAGATTTCAACTTTTTGTTACATAGCCCCATGACTTGAGTGGTGACATCATTTCTATCAGGATTCATATGAAATGGAAAAAAATATTTTTGAAAAAGCATACCCAAAAAGAAAGATTATTAAACCTAGCAATAAAAAGAATAAAGTAAAAGAGTAAGTTCCTACCAATCATTTTGTAAAAGACATGATGTCTTCGATTTCTAATGTACAAATTTGAAGCATTTTGAGAGAATACAAAGGGCTACTTTCTTATAAATTGTTTATAAGACAGAGATGAGAATTAATCTAAGTACTTTTCAAACTGGGGGATTTCTAAAGGGCAATTTAAAAAAATAATAGCTAAGACATGATATACTTTGGATTTCTACAAAACAAAGTATTCTGAGAAACCATAAAATATTAGTTTTTTAAAAAACTGGTTACAAAATAGGAGTTAACCATATGTAAAAATATAATTAAACTACCTTTAAATATTTTCCCCAAATCTATAGAGACGTATCTATTAAGTAATAAAGTTGGTTATTATTGAGCTGCATATCTTTAAATTTAAAATAATCCTACTAACAATGCATCTTTATTTATATAATTTCCTACTTTAGTAAAAAATATTCATTTATTACTTTGTTGTCACACATACCACCAAGAAGTTTACAAATAATTAAACTGACACTGGAATCCATGATTGTGTTTTCTTAGGTATGTGTAGGCACATAAGCACAAGATAATCAAAAGCCTCCCTTGGCCTTGTTAACTAAAAAACAAACAGACAGGCAGCAGAGAAAGGCGACTATCTTTCATACTTATCACAATCATGTAGGAATACTCTAACACTAATATATTTTACAGTTATTTCCAACAGACACTAAATTATTCTAAAATAATTTAGAAATAGTTTACTCAATGCAATGTGCAAAGCTTTACCTGATTGTGTAATCAACAAACATTTGTGGAATTGAACATGGTTATATTCAACTTCCCAACTGATGAAACGGTATTCAGATTAAATTCATTCATTCTTAAAAATTTATATCGTTTTAACCAAACATCAAAATGTATAGTTCTATGAAGTTGACATGACTGACATGACTATATCTGTCAGTTTATAAAACTATTGGGTTACGTAAAATGCATATTATTGTTACACAGAACACTTTTGGGGAAAAAATTCTACTTCATCGAACGAATTTAACATGTTTTTACAACTGGATTTTGAGGAAAATTTTATTCTTTTATATATTAGCCTATATACTGGAAAGTATTGGCAATTTTAAGTTCTACATATTTAGTTTCTTCTGCAATTGTGAATAAAATATAAAGTCATATGGCTAGAAAAATAAAATATATTAGTACATTGCTTAGAATTTAAAAAGAATAACAAATTTCCCAATAAATTAATTAGCAAAAGGCACATATCTAGACAATATTTTAAGGAATATTGCTAACTAAAAAGCAGATCGTGATAAAAAATTCATTGAATACATTTCCACATAGTAGAATTTAAAAGGCAAATATGTATATAAAAATTAATATAAAGCCACAACGACGTGAATGGTAGCCAGATTTGGATCAAAATACGCATCCTAACTACTCAGCAATAACTCCTGGTACTTACAGATAACATGATTAAATCTTAAAAACATCATATAAAGCAAAAGACACAACATACACAAAAAAGTACATACTGTACAATTCTACTTATATGTAGTCCAAGAACAGACCGATCTAATCAGTGGTGATTTGAAGTCAGAAAAGCGGTTGCCTCAGGGGAGTGGGGACTGACTGAAGGAAAATATGAGGGAACATTCTAGGATAATGAAAGTGTTCTATATCTCGATCTATATATATTGACCTTGCTCTATATCTTAATTTTAATGTGTTCAAGTAGTATGTTAAACCATAAAAATTATAATATTTGCTTCAATAATAAGAAACATTTAAATAGTAACTTGTAAGTTCTGAAGTTGCTACATATGTTCTCCTGCTCCAAGAACTTGGAAACAAAGTCTTAGGCACTGGACCTATAGTTTGTTTTCCAAGCCCAATGGCAAAGCTATCTTTTACATGCATGGATGAGTGGATGGATGGATGGATGGATGAATTGAAGCTAATGAATATTAAGTTATATAAGGTCTCACTGGCCAGGATCATCCCTATTTTGAGATGGATAACTCACGTTAACCTAAACTCATGAAGCTAAACATTCAATTTGTCTGTTTCCTTTTGTTCTATTCAGGGATGAACAGAGTAACTTTTGGGTTATGATTTGACTCTCCATGTAGGTCTGCCTTTTGGGGGGTAATATGCTTCAGTAAAGAAATTTTGGTCCCAACATGAATGATTTATTTTGGCAAATTGAGTTCTTATTGTGATTTTGTAAGTAATATAGCTGGACTGCTTATAGAGAAAGAAGACACTGATCATGCAGATGCAAGTATACCGAGCCATGGAAAATTATCTTTCTCATCATAAAAAAATACATTGACATTCTAGCTTCATCCATTAGTCTTCTTGGTTTGTCAATACAGGTCCATCTCTGAGAAATACTGAAACATCTAGGTTTCTGAGCCTGAAAATTTAAGACCAGATAGTAGAGCACAACATTCACCAAGGCAATTAATGCCATCTTTTAGAAAGACACCTTGGAAAACTGCCAGAAATTTTTTCAATGGCCTACTAATGGCCACATTGTAATCATATGTAAATCTGTATTATGTTTTGCATTTTCAAGGAAGGTTTATTTATAATTATATTATTATGTTAAATTTGAGAAAAATCTTTCATATAGTATATAATGGTTACTAAATATAGTAATTATAGAAAAATAAAAAACTAATGATAGAAAAATTAAAATAAAAGCAAAAGTTGCTCATTAAAATAACTAGCTCATGATCTAATAAAAAGGACGGAGTGTTTGCAACTTGGAGATCTTTAGTCCAATCCCAGATTGGCCATTTATTTACCCGCTATGTGACCGTAAGCAAGTCTCTAAGCCTTTCTGTATCTCAATTCATTTGCTGGCATAAATATCCCTGTGTACCTTACTAAGATTTTTATGAGTCTCATATTTGGTCAGTTTTATTAAAGCAGCTTTTAAATGGTTAAGTATTATATAAATGTTTTCATCACTGTCGAGCCATTAATATCATCTCTGAAGTTAGGTTATCAAATAATGTGTTTATAAAGAAGGAACTGGAACTACTTTAAAAATATAATCATTCTAACTCTAGAAATAGTTTTACTAAATAACTGATCTAAGTACATGATGTTCTAATGTGGTAGATTCGATTATGGGCTCCTATTCTTCTCCCCTTCCTATTCCTACACTCTTTAACATGTGACTTGGCAGTTCGTCCCACTAGAGAGAAGAGAGAACACTTACATCTGCGTGATCTGTTGGAAGGACAATGGTCTTCCCCACTCCTTTATTTTGAGCTTGGCTATGTGACCTGTTTGGCCAATGCGATGCTAGCAGACCTGATGCAAACAGAGGCTTGAAATGTGCCTGCATAGTTGCGCTTGCCCTCTTCTCTTTGATCATCAATGACAAGATTCATGGAGTGATCTGGACCCAACCTGTGACCAGCCTATGTCAGCCAACTCCCAACCAAACCACAGACATATGAGCATGAATACATTATGGTTGTTTCAAGTCACTGCTTTTTAAGATGTCCTATGACACTGAGTTATTTTGACAATCATTGATAGGCTTGGTGATTATGTAGACATAATATGCTATATTTATACGATCCTTAGTTTAAAGGATCATCTTCAGGTTAGATAATGTAATCCCTAGCCATTAATTTTATCATTTATCCAACAATAGTCGATGAGTACCAACTATTTGTCAGGGAGTATTCTAGGCCCTGGGCGAGTCAGGATATATAACACTAGCTGCCATAATAAAAAGTGGCAAAATCTAGTGGTTTATTAGAATAAAACTTTATTTCCCTCTATATGAAACCTAATGAAGATGTTTTTGGATGGAGGGTTCTTCTGAGTGGATCTCTTCCAAGTATGATCCAGGAACCAGACTCCTCCTATATTGTGATGCCATCATGTTCAACATGCACCTCTGATGTTAGCATCAGAAGAGGAAGAGAGATGTGGGAAAGTGTATTGGATATTTAATCCCACTCGTCCAGAAATTACATAAATTCCACTGGGAGAACTGTCATATGCCCCCTCAAAGATGGAAAGAGTCTGGAAACTGCAATCTCTGCCAAGTAGCCACTTCCCAACAACAACTCTACACTTTGAAGAGAGAATAAAAAATTTTTTTTTTGTAATTAGTTAAGCATTTCTATTACAACTGGGGAACAGAACGAAGATTCCCAACTTCATGGAATTTTTGTTTCTTGATTATTTCAAATCAGATACCAAAGCTATAAAGATGACTAAGACATGGTTCTTGCCTTCCAGAAATTCACAGACTTAGAGAGAAAGAAGAGAACCACACAAATACTTATAACTGATAATGAATGCCATAATAAATGTAAGTACAACATCCAACACAGAGAAAGGGATGACTAACTGCTAGGAAGGTGTTAAGGAAGACTATATTTATTTGAGGGGGCAATGCCTGAGCTGCATTTATCAGACAGATAAAGGAGAAGGGAAGATTGCTAATTGGAGAAAACAAAGGTTTGTATCATATAATAGCTCAGAGCCTCCTTCTTTACAAAGCTATGGAGTAGCATTAAGGGCAACGGGAAAGGGGAAAGCACTGATATTTACAGATGGTAAAACAACTTCTTGCTTCACATATGAACTTGGAATAATGTAAGTTTCCTACTTAGAGCAGCCTTCATTTCCATGAGTACTGCCTTGGAATAATGTTTGCTACAAGAAGACAAGCGCATTGTGTGTCCCAAGCAAGATGGCTAGCACCAGAAAACAGAATACATGGAGCTGACAACACAGGGATGATAATATCTAAAGAGGTGGAATTCAGGTAAAAAACACCAAAGGACAGACTATCTCTCATAGTTCTTGTCAGATAAATTAGAAACCAATAAATAATGATATAAATCATGAACCAGGTTGATGTAATAAATGTACATCAAATCCTTTACATTGCAGAGAATGTAGTTTTCAAATCACCCACAGCAGAGTTACAGAAATTAAAATATATTAAGCCAAAAAAATAAAATTTTAATAAATATTGAATAACAGACTTACTAGAAAGCAGTAAGGCCACATTCTTTGACCACCAAGCAATGAAACTGAAAATTACTAACAAAAGTAGAAAGAAAAAATTGGAAATTTAAAAGCACTTTTTAAAATACTCATTGTATCCAAAAGAAAATCAAAACTGCAACTATTTAAAATACAATATAAAAAAGATCTCTCTGGGATTCAGCTAATGCTTTAATGAAGGAAATTCATAGCTTTAATTCTAAATTAGAAAAAAAGTAAATACAAAATTTAACTATGTGACTTAATGGTATACATGAAATCCAAGAAACAAATTAAAAATTATAAGAAGGAGCGACTTCATTTAGATCTATCTAATCCAAAACCTCTGCACTTAGTGTCTGTGGCCTTACTGCTTCCTGGTCTTTAGTTTAAAAGACCATAAAAGAAGATGAGGGGCCATGTCCCCTCTACTTGTTTCTATACAATCCGGTAAGATATTTATAAAGAAGGTTGTCTGATTTTTCAGGCCAACCTTGAATAGGATCCAGTGAATGAATGAATGAATGTGAAGAAGAGAGCAGTATTTGCAAACATTTGTCATTATTCTCTTCTAGGTTAATCTCTTTTAATGATAATCAAATGTGAAATGTCACTCCGTATTAAAAGGTACAGAAAAACTACACATGAACCTCTAGCATTAGGTCATTCTCTTAAGAGCCAAAGTGGAAAACAAAATGATATGATTTGAATAAAGTAAATAAAGGTGAACTTGTCAAAATCTATATTATCTTAAGTTTAAACATCAAGAGTTAAGTCACCATCTGAATTTAAATTAACCTTGATTGCCCTTCTCAGCTAAATATGTTAAGAAATCCATATGAATTTGCATAATGGACCAACTAGCTGTAAAATTCCATGAGAGAAAGAATTGTGTCTACCCTGTTCACAGCTACAAGTTCTGCATCTGGCATGTAGCGTTACTTAATAAATAACTGTTGAACTAATGAATAGACGCATAGTTGATATTTTTCTTATTTCTATTAATGAATCATTCTCAAAGACAGATTTCAATATTCTTATTGAGATTTATATTTTATTTCCTTGTTCTTCATTGTTACGAGACCTTCACAATTAAGAAATTTAAAATGATGAAATTGATTCGTAGTCTTTAAAATATATTGTCAACATATTCTCACTTGTATAAGATCTGAACGTGTTTTCTTACTAACATTTTTTGAGAAAGGTTCACTATGTTAGGCAGATTGTCTCATTTACTAGTAAGCTTTCAAAACTCTAGTTCTAGTATATTCAAATTCCTCATTTCCCTTCAACTTCGTGACCACCATTATCAGCATACTCTATTTTTCACTGCTCTTATGTTTTTGCCTCAAGCTTTAACTGATTATATTCTTTGATTTCCTTACTCTGGTGTAGATAGGTTCCTTTTTAACTAAAGATCTTAAAAGCGACATTAGCTGCTTTTTGTTCCTTGGGTTTTTTTTTCTCCCCCTTCAGGATAATTATATTCTGTTGTGCCTTTTATTATCGTGTCTTTTAGGATCTTCTAACCTTGTACACTCTTCGGCTCTATTTAATAGTGAGCTTTCTCCTCCACTCTCCACACTAAACCATGCTCATTAGGTTTCTTAATCCTCCATAATTTGCTTTCATGAAATCTTATACCTTTCAGTTGCTGTGTTCTATGAGCCCATTTCCTTAGTACAGCTATTCCAAGAAGCCCATAATCAACAAGCACTAAACATAAGTTTATTCACTTTCTAGTCCAACATGACTGGAGTTGGCTCAGGGGGGAAAAAATCATTATTTTGAATGTTTATGGACCATGAAACTATACAATTTAACTTGGTATTTAATTTTTGCACCCAAACATTGCCTGAGAAGGTTGAGACCACAGAATTAGATGCCAGGCAGTTCTTAACATACAGTTATAGGTTTCAGTTTTTCTTAGTCAGTAAACTAATCTATTTTAATAGAACAGAAATAACAATATCCTGATGTTATGTAATGACTAGTAAATTCCAACTACATCTCTATCTTATATCCAGAATTCAGAAGAGAAAAACGTCTTTTTTCAGTTATTCTGATTTTCTAAATGGGCTGGTTTTAAAAGACACGTGCATGTGACTACACAGCAAGCTCTGGCCTTTCAACAGTGCAACCTCTGCTTTCTCTTCCACTCTACTCATCAATAGCATCTTTGCCGATGGGTATATACAGAAGGGCCAAGAAAGCACATATTTTGGTTTTTGTTTTTCACTTCCTAGAAGTTTTGTTTAAATTTTTAAAAATAAATAAATAAAACAAAACAAAACAAAAAACTTGTTAGTGAATTGAAAGAGTTAATGAAGTTTCCAAAGGTGCTTAGCTTATTCAAGCAAAGTTTACACTTCGACCCTGTGCAAGTTAACTTGTGATCCTCCCCATCCAGATGATAGAAAGCAAAGCCAGTAAGTTCTTTATTTAATTGGTTTGCATCCACACAGTGACCTCCAGGGCTCTGTTTACATAGCCTATCATGCAATATGCTCCACAGTTCTCTGCCTCTTTCAAAAGCATGTTTCTCCTGAGATTTGATATATGGCTTTCATGTTTAATCACTACATTAAACTCAATGCTCTGCTTCCTCCAGCATCAACTAACTTCCCTTCTTGGGAGGTGGGGAGAAGAGCACAGCTTCTTGCTACTTCTGAACATAAAAGGAAGTCTGTTTTAACTCTATTAGTAAAATCAATTATACACAATTTTAGGTAAGCAACATTAATATATCAACTAGGAAACAGTGTTAAAATGGAAACCTTCAAACTTCTTTAGAAAGAAGGTAGGCTGATTGTTCTCAACAGGCAAAGCTAAAAACTTTAGGTGACTGAGTTATACTAACCCAAAGACACAGAGTTTAATCAATATATAACTCAGTACATAGAAGATGCAGCTAGATGGCAGCTGAAGTTTTAAACAAATTAACCGAAGATAGAACATTCCTTGGGTTCTCAGGTCAGAATTAATTCAGCGCTTCTGCCTTTTGGTTAAAGTTTTTTAACCACCACAAACACAACTTTCAAGGTCTCGCTAACTGAATGTGGGCACAGTAATGCCACAATACTTTCCGTAAGAATTTGTATGTGACCCAAAATTCTGAGATAAATGAAAACCTCAAAAACTCAAGTGACCTCTTTCAGTAAGTCAAGACGATCTGTAATTTTCAGGTTTTAAAAAATCACATGAAATGTATTTTACTTTAAAATATTTCAAACAAAAAAAGAAAAGTAAAACAAATATGGAAAATTAGATAATATATGTAGGTGCTCATTATCCTATCCCTCTACTTTTATATACAGTTGAAATTTTTCATTATAAAAAATTTTTCAAACTAAAAGAACACAAAGAAGTTGTCTATGGATTTGCTTTTGAAGAAAAAACTGACATAGTTTTGATAAGAAAAAATCTAAACCACTTTCTAGGTTTTGTTATATATTCAACAACTAACATTTTTTGCCATGTGCTGACAATGAAAACTTTCTTTCCTTCCTCCTGAATCTTACTCCACAGTTTGAAGCTCATTTATACAAACTGCAAATGTGCAGTAAGCTCTGCATAAGTCAGATTGTTTACTTGAAAAGAAAATTTTATAAATTATATATAAAATTTCACTTTGAAATACTTTCCTTTATGGCTAGTATTTATTTTTTAAGGGGCTTTTCTCCTTGGTAAGACTGGTATCTTCCTTCATTAAAAAAAATCTTACTTTGTCAGAACACTGTTACAGCACTATACAACATTAAACAGAGTTAGTTTACTTTCTGTATGTGATGAACAATAGAGAAAGTGAACCTATTAAAGTCATACATTTAATTGTTCCAATATGCTACCTTATATCTAACCAAAATTTGCATGATATAGAATGCCAAAGAATACATTTCTAGCTTTCTTTGTCATGATTTCCTCATTTGATAGACAGCTAAGAGTTTATTTTAAAAAATAATAATAATTATCTATTTCTTGACTTGAAACCATCTAGATTCTTTCCACAACATATTTAAATTTAAAATTAAAAGAATAAACTTTTAATCAATATCACCATAAGATTTTTCATAGCACAGAACTATATAGTTTTCAAAGACTTGCAGATGTTGTCCATGATAGATATTTTAAAAAATTATGATTTGGAAAAAAATAAAAATCATGAACAAAATCTTTGGTCACAAGAGTGAAAGATGTGTGTCTGTACAGATGTTATAACTATTTTCATAATAAATACTAACCTTCACTACAGGAATTTAGCAGCACACTTTAATTTGGATTTGAAAATTTAACATAAATTTTCTGACTTTGACAATAGCTGCCTAATATTTCAGTTTTGTACGCTATTTCCAGGTTTTACCTTCAAAATGAACCTAGTGGACTTTTTCATTTTTAAAAGCTATATTCCAGACCCTGTATCCTAAAACCAGTTTCTGACTTGATGTTTAGGGAATTAAATCAGACCATAACACAGGAGGCTCTTAGTTAATATCTGGTGACTGACTGGCAATGATGAAAAGATATCCAATCTTTACATAAAAATTCATTCTCCATCAATTTAATTCATTTATTTTTTATTATACTTAAAGATTTTAACTTAAAAAATGACAAAGATTTTTCACCCAATTTTGAGTCACCTCCCATGAATCAAGAAAAAAGTCAAATAGTTGATACAATGCCACCATGCCTTTAAGCTTCGTATAATCAATACTGCAAACTAGAAATGTTTATCTTATACTATCACTGTCACACGTGATTCAGAAGTGCAAGAACACACAGAATGAAAATATTTGTGAAATCAGTTCACAAGTTAGGTGAAATTGTTAATTAAAATGTATAGGTTTCATATTTAAAGAGTCTCACTAAGTTGGAGAAATTCATAAATCTATACAAAAAGAAGGATGAAGCTTTTCAAGAAAAGCATGTTGTGGTTCCTTTGCAAACATAATAAACAAAAACTTTTTTTAAATTAAAACATAATGGAATGCAAACCAGAGTAAAAATATTACTTTTAAATTCAATCAGTTATATATTTTTCTGTAAATTATTTTCTCCTGTAATTAAAAGTTATTTATCTATTAACAGTTCCCGAAAGAGCATAATTCCTTTGTACTGTGTATGAGGCAATTTTTGTGCTTTAATTGTCAACACCATCAGAAACTCTGAAGCTAATAAATCTCAGCAAGTGACATAGAGACACAGTCAAACATAAGGATTATGTGGCTACATTAATGCTTAATGAGAAGACATCTAATGAGGCTGATATGCCTCTGTTCGTGAGAATGTAAATTTTGTCTTGATGGATACAAAATATTGGCTTGAGGTGACCTTATTTCCATTACCCCCAACAAAACAAATAAAAAATAACTAAGTCACAGACAAATATCTATTTCATTGGCTAAAACTCTTCATAGTTTGCGGATTAAATGTATCTATTATCCACATTTGATGACAAGTCACTTGCAGAGAATCTTCAAATTATTCAGGAAGCTTTGTCCACTGAGAGAATAATATTCTTTCAGCAATGATTATGTACAACCCCCACCTCTGCTTTTAAAATAAAACTGCAGATAGAAAGCATTTAATGCTTATTGCAGAAGTATCAAGAATCCCAGAGTGAACATCTCAAGTTATGCTTCCAAGCAGCTAATAGCCCTGCTTTGAGGTGGGGTTCATGTTTTGAAAAGAGACTGCCTCGTCTGTTTAAAATCAAAATGGTTCTTGATCTGATGAATTACTCCTCAGAGAATAATGTAAATAAAATATACTCAGAATAACATTATTAATGTAAACATACCTGAACCAGAGTCAAATTTGGTTTCTGACCTGCAAAGGGAAAGACATTTTTTTACAATATAAAAATTGCTTGTTAAAGAATAACTTATTTTACGAGTGGGAGGATTGCAATAGCTATAGATTTCAGTACATCGGTCAACAAGTAAAATAGCTTTTTAAAATGCAAATATATAATTACTTGAACCATTTTTAATGAATGCATTACTACCCTAAGTCCCCTAAACATGCACGTATCCACAGAGATAGCACAATATGGAAAAGATATTAATTTTTTAGCTTGTTTTTGAAAAAGGGTAAATTATGTAAAAATACACACACATACACACCCAATCTCTACAGATTAGCTTATTTCAGTAATGTAATAAAGCAATAAAAAAATTAAATTTAAAACTATCCTTTTTACTTATTATTAAAGATTTTCAATTATTTGATGCCAAGTAATTTTTCACTAAGTTCTTCACAGAGTAAATGAACCTAGTAACCCCATACATTTAATAAGTAGGAGAAAAAAAACCTGAGCCCTTGTGGGAACATTATGTTTCAGATATAGGTTAATACTGGTTGTAAATTCAGAAGCCTTTGAAGCTCTCAGTTTGGCTGTGGGAAAACTTCTGTTGGGTAATTACTCTCAAGATGCTGCTGATGTGCTGTCAAGCAGAATTAACCCTAAGACGAGGCCTATCTACACAAGCTACTCTAAGACAGCATTGTCTATATCTAGCTCTCAAACCAATTAGTGAGCATGCTCCAGCCGGATTTATATCACACATAACAATCAATAGTATATATGTTCACAGCTGCCACCCCAAGATACAAGAACCGACCAGCAGGAGTCCTGTTAAAGGATGTTACATTGACAGAGAAGACCTTTTTTTTTTTCCTGGGGAAATGTAGTTAACTAAGTGGGAAAGCAGATTTCTTTGAAATTATGCCAGGGTACCAAAGCACTTTTGGAAGTGGTAGCTTTCTTTACCTAAATTAGCTTCAAGAGAAGTCATCAAAGTGGGGCGAAGGGAAGGATAAGCAAGAAGCAGCTTCCTTTGTCATAAATTCTCATTTTCTCAAGTATTCTCAAATAAAGCTTCACCTGATGCTTAAACAAAATCAGTAATTTCAAAAACAAAAAAAGTACATTATTATAAGCATGGTTATCAATAACCATCACTGTAATCCAGGTCCACATTTTTCCCAAGCCCTAGGCACATCGCACTCGTCATCTCAATCCTCCTCTTAAAAGTACCTGACTGCCATTTCAGGAGACCATTTTCATTTTTTGTCCTCTTTCCTGTTCCGGAAAGTCTTGCCTCATGCCTATTCTTTGTTTCCAGCATCCCTGAGCATAACTCTAAATGACAATGACCACACATTGTCCTGGTTTACTTACCTATCTTATCTTTCCACTAGACTAGGCTGCATTAGCCTCTGTAGCTACATCAACCACAAAGTGTCTGCCGCTTTTACTCAACAAATGGCTGTTATGGGGAATTTCTGCCTCTGCACACATCCTTATCTCCTTCTTACCTGTATAAGAGGTATTCTTCCTTCTGCTTAAAGTTCCCTCTACTTATGCCCTAAAATGCATTCTCTCATCTCCCCTGGAACCAGGCTGCATGAGTCACTCCTTCACTCTGCTGTATCTTCAGTATCTGAATCTCTACAGGTTTCTCCTCTCTTCTACATAAAAGTGGTCCAGACACAAATAAAAGCCCTCCTTTGAATCTATACCATGCTCTTGTTCTCTCTCTTTCTTCTTGGCTTTATAACCAAGTTTATTGAAAGAATAGAGACTATATACTATATTGTCTTCCTTTTCTGACCTACCAACACATACACTCTTTGAACCACTATGATCTGTCCTTGCTAAGGTTTTTCAGTGGCTTCCTAGTGCTAAATACAAAAGCCCTGTTATAGTCTCTACTAAACCTCTCTCCAATTAATACTTAATATTACCTGAATATCATACTACAACCTCAAATGCCACATGTACTAAGCTGAATTCATTTTCTTTTCCTTCAAATATAATTTTCCTGCTCTTTTCCCTATCATTTAAGTTGGAAATCATTATATTATTCTAGTTTTCTTCTATTCCTCCCATTTCTAATTAGTCACCAAGACTTAATTCTACTACATTCCTCCCCTTTCCATCCTCGTTTTTACCATCTTGAGGCTTATCTTTGACTCAATAATTTCATACCCAGTATCCCCTCTCCCTTTCATTTCATCATTAAAGCTGCCAGATGTTTCCAAAACACTCATCTGATCTTATTACCAGCACCCGAACAACTAGAGCTGAGTTTTCCAAACTTGAGCCACAAGTTGAGCCATTAATGAATTATGTAATCAATTCAGTAGTTTACAACCAATATTTTTTTAAAACTGAAATAAAACAGAAAACAAGACAGAATGCACTTCACATATTAAGAACATGTACATTTTTGTAAATCTTTTAGGTACATGTACATGCATTTGTGTGTGTGTGCGTGAGCCTGTTCACACGTGAGTACTAGGCAATACCATCCTTAGAAGTGAGCAAAAAGCCTCTGCTCTGGCCTTCCACTGGCTGCAGCCTCCTCTCCACCAAGCGAGGAGTCCCCTTTTCTTTCTGAAGTTCCAAGTACCAAGTACCAGCATTCTCTCCCCTAATGGCCCTGAGCTGGCTTTCTCAGCCTACGTGGGCCTTTCCTTCCGACTGAGTTGTGTTACTTCTGCATGTGTATGTCCAGCCCAAGGGCTGGCCAAAGGCTATAAATTGAAGGAAGGAGCTTGGACCTGAGGACAGAAGGAAGTGAGAACAAAGTGGGCATGGCAGTATGCTTTCCCTTCTCTTCTGTGTTCCTGCTCAGAGAATTCTTAATTAAAACCTTCTTGTGAGCGTGTGAAGTTGAGAGCACTGAGGAGCCAGAGGTTGCCCCTTGAACTAGACTGATGTGGTCTAGATGGCCTTGAAATTCCAGTGCCTGGCTGGTGGGGACAGGGAACAGGCAATGGGTAGAACAGAGCCTCTGGCAGAAACGAGAGAGCCCTTCCCCCAACAAAGAAGAAAAGAAAGTGTTTCTCGTATGGATTCCATAATCCACTTGGCCTAATTATTATTGTCTCTGCATTTCCCCAGGGTAAATAACAGCATTTTAGTGGAAGTCAAAACTAAATTTGTAATATTCTCAATTATTCGGTATCAATGGTTTTATACGCAGTCTTCACTGTTTTTGTTATAAGGTATATTTGTTAAGGTAGGTTGGTATCCTTTTTTAACCGTTTACTGCCTTCATTTATAACTTTAAAAATAATTATCTGTATTGTACTCTTGCCCAGGCCTTGCAAATAGGAGGGCCAGGCCTCGTAATAAGTCATCATGTGAAAAAAAGCATGTTTTACTATGGGCAATACTAGCGACCTAGGGACAACAAGTTCACACTCCTGTGCAAGCTGTATGAGGGGCCCACCCTGATCCAGCTCCCCAACTCCATCTCTAATCCACACTGTATCTTTCGCTCTCACCAAACCAAACTATCGCCGTTTTATTTCACAGCCTGCATCCATCCAGTGTCCTTCCCACAGCTCATCACTGACAAACTTTTCCTTAACTATCAGGACTCACTCGCTTCAATCCCCTCAGTGCTCTGCCTATTCCCTTACCTCCCAGATCTCCTTGCTTGCCCCTCAGTTACTTTACACCGTGGGGCCTGGCATGGCACTCCCCACACTGTGAGGCACCAGAACTAAGCTCAGTGAGGTACAGACAGGGCGCCATTCATCTTCCTATCCCCAACACTTAGCACAGCACCTGGCATTTAAGACTTATTAAAAATTTGTAGTAAGAGCTAACACATGAACAAATGAATCTGTAATTAATAGGAGGCCAAAAACAAGTGACCAAAAACTTAATAAAATGCCTCTTTAGAGATATAAAAAAAATCATATTAGAAAATTTTTATTCCTCAAATCATCTTATCTTCTCCACAGATAGATGTTCAGTGCGTAAATATACACGGAAAGTACAGAGAAAACATCTTCATAAACAAATTAATGACCTTAGGTATCAGTTTAAAAACAAGAGTATTCAGAATTCTCACAGTACTAAACCTTCAAAAATACAACTACTCTATTAATAAAACATAACAACAGAAGTTAATACTGTCAGTTTGAGGAGTTGGGAAAATTGGTCCTATGGTATCAGTTAATTCAGGTTTCTATCAGATTTCACATAAACACACTTACATACATTAGGGACACAGAGTACTCCTCTATCATATTATGGACTCATCTCTATTCATAAATCCTCTTTAAGAAAGCAAGTAAAATACAGATAGGAACAAACAAATAGCAAACGTGAAAAAAGAATTCAAACAATACAGATTATACAAGAAATTATACAGAGTTCATTCCGAACATATTCTTACGTGTTTATTTTCAGTAGCATACTATGCTAGATGGGTAGGGATATAAATAATGCATAAAGTAAGGTTATACGAGGTAAAAGATGCATAAATATAATTGTGTCTCCACGGATACCATTTTAACCCTTGATTATATGCTTACTTTTAAGTTTAAAGTTATTCAACCAATTCCTTTGGCAATTGCCAAAAGATGGTAAATACAGTACAGACCATTACTGTCTTCCAATATCCATTCTGCCCTTTTTTATTTTAGAAATAGAATCTCTGAATTTTAAATGGGCACATGGCTGCCTATGTAAGACAATTATTCCCAGCTCTCCTGTAGTTACTTGTGACCATGTGACTAAGTTCTTACCAAAAGGATACAAGCAGAAGTGATATGTGTAACTTAAAGAATATGACTGTGCCCCTCCCTTTCTTCCTCTCTTCTACCCACTGGTTGGGATGTAGATGCAATGCCAGGAGCTGAAGCAGCCATTCTTAGATCACAAAAGAGAAGCTGATATTAGAGCAACAGCCTCTGGCCACCCCTTGGGCTGAAGGTGCACACACTCGTAGCACCATATCAATCCCGACTTTTACCACGTTTAAGCCATTATGATTTTGGAGTCTTGTCAGACCAGTTCTAACAATACTGCCACATTTAAAAAGGCTGAAACTAAAACTTCCAAATTTTTAAAGGTTTTATGAATTTAAAAGCCATAAAGGGCAGATGCTAGGAGAATTTAACTAATTATTATTACTTTTAAATAATTAAAACATATGCTATACGCATTCTTTCGATAATAAAGTTACAGGTTTTTGAAAGAGGGCAGTTTTAGTCATTGGTTAGAGTTCTACAATCCTGAACAAATTTATAAAACTACTCTGTTTATAGGAAATAACCCAGTGTCCATGAAAGTGCTATGTGTATTGAAGTCAAAAGTTTTCATTTATTTCATTTTATTTAAAATTTTTTTATTGTCTCTTATTAGAAACCCATGAAATCTCGGAGAACACCGCTCTTTGCATAAGTTCAACTATATTAAAAAAATTTTAATGAACTACAGGCTAATGAAGTCAGTGTCCCAAAAGGTTTTAGAAAACATGCAGAGGAGTGTGGGTACTGTCCTTACTGTTTTTAATTGATGTCAACTACAGGTTCTAGCTACAGAAAATTATTAGAGGGAAGGAATGGGACAGACAGACTGATATTTGCCTATAAGCACATTACATATGGCAATTCCATACCAAGGATTTTCTAGGACAATCCAGCTCGAATAACCTGGCCTGTTGTCCCCTTAAAGCATGGGAATTTTTCAGGTTCCAATATTTCAGGATCCTCTATGTCTAAGTATTT
Organism: Pteropus alecto; assembly: GCF_000325575.1. Lineage (NCBI taxonomy): Eukaryota > Metazoa > Chordata > Mammalia > Chiroptera > Pteropodidae > Pteropus > Pteropus alecto. Next base: position 3,884,451 of record NW_006443138.1, on the reverse strand, counting down.
TTTTTCTTACTCCTATAAGTAATTCGAAGGCCTTCATTGGACCAGAGGCTAGTAATAATAGCAGTGAATATTTATTCTTCTTTCATTGCATAAACATAATATACTTCTTCTGCCTGGAACATTCCTTTCCCCTCTCCTTACCCACTCTTAGGTATCTCTTAACCCCTTTGTCTACTTAACTCCTAAAACTTTTTCTACATAGTAGCTTAATTATCAATTTTTTGAAGAAGAGTGGCCAAACTAGATTATTTCCCTTTCGTTTATAATTTTATATTACATCGCTCCTTCTTTGCACTCATCAGAGTTATTCTAAATTTGTTCATGTGGTTATTTGATCACATTAAAAGAGTTCAATAATTGTGGCAGACTCTATTTGTTGCCTATTTAATGACCAATCTCCCTTTTCCCTGATAACAGAATTCTAATTTTCGAAGGGCACTAAAAACGTGTCCACCCCAGGAATGAATCAGTAGGCTAAACCAATTGTGGAAATTCTATTCTCCTCTGTCAGTGACTGGTTCAAGGATAGGCAGGTAACCTAGGTCTCAGCAGTGAGAGTAGCTGGAAAGTCTGCTGGGCATACTTCTTGGAAAGGTTTTTCTCTACGAGGACAGGGGTGATTTAAAGAGAAGGCCTTTTTTTTTACTTTTTCCCTGTTTCCTACCTTTGAAGTTACTATATGTAGTTATATGATACTTAGAACTTCTGCAGCAACCTTGTAACCATGAGGGATGATGGCTAAGACAAGAAAATCAAAGAAATGCCAAACCAGAACTCTAATATCATTCCAACTCCAGAACAGCCTTTCTCTAGAGTGCTTGCTGAGTTACACTCAAGTCTGGCATTGTGAGGCCACTTTTACCTGGCTATTTCTGTTATGCTTAGCTCAACGAATTCTAACTGATAGTATTACCATAGCAGTAGTAAGGTATGAACTATCTACTTAATGTGATTAAAACTTAGGTCTCTATGTTATATTTCTATGATAATGATCTGATAAATACAAAAGACAGAAAAATACACAGAAGAAAATGAATTTAAATATTTAAAGACATGTTAGCTACCACAACGAAAAACTGAGAAAAAGTTACAAACAAAAGATGCCCACTCATTAACTGCATGCTTAATTTTTTTGAACTAAAAATTATAAATCAAAAAATCAGAAATTTAGAAATCAAGACGATCATGATCAAAAGAACAAAGAAGTCACTCGTAGGTTGTTTAAAGATGGCTTCCATGAGCTCATTAACGAGAACCTTCAGGTTTAGTTACCACAAGGCAGCTACAATTTCTCCTCTTCGTTTACTCACAGACTCTTCCACCAGGCACTGTAAGGTGCTACAGATACCATGCCTGTATAAATTCCTGCTTCCTACAGCCACACTTCGGCTTCCACAGGTACTGTTCTTTGTTTTGTTTTTTTTTCCTTTTAACCAGGCCCTTATGCTTTCACTGAGATCACTGTCACCCTAATATGTTGGAGACATTATGCCATCAGAGTGGTATCATCTGTGAAGCATTTAATATTGAGGTAACAATCATAGGAAAGGCAGCCAATGGAGACAGACAGACCAGAGCCCAGTTCCAAGTCTTCCATTTTCCACCGTCACTTTAGAGAAGGTAATTACCACTCTAAATCTCAGTTTAACAATCTATAGCATAATTACCTTTTTAAATTTTTGTGTAGATTAAATGAGATGTTATTACAATGTGCCTAGGTTAGGACCTGGCACATATTTGAAACTGAGTAGAAGGTAGGTTTTATCTAAGCAATGATATTAAATAAAGTTTACCTATGGCTACAAGTACAACTAGCAATATTTTAGCAAAGTAAAAAAATACTATATGATAAAAAGAAAGAATTTATAACTCTGGTTGAGATCTATTACTTGGGGTGCAATTTTAATATGGTTGTTAAATGATGTAGAAAAATAAGAGAATAGCAATAAAAACAACTGAAGAAACTGAAAATATTTAAGAGAGAAAGCTGATAGAAAATAATTAAGTGATCCGATTACACAATATAGAAAAGGAACCTTAGTTGTCCTTAAAACACAATAAAACATTCTCTAAAATAGTTGCAGAACACATTCCATACTGGAAAAAAAATCTAGAGACCTGGATTCTAGTTCAGAAACCAGGACAAGTCATGTAACTTGTAAGCCCCATTTTCCTCATTAGTTATATGAGGCATTTGAAAGAAATTGATGTTGCTCCACACAGACTATCCCTTGGAGAGGTGAGCTATCTAAATTTTGCTGCAGTTCCCAATAATGAGTAAAAGGAGAAGGGGAGAGGAGAGAACAAAGGAAAAGTGAGCGTGAGGTACCTTCTTTGAATTCCAATCCTGTCTGTATGACATATAACACTTAACCATATGTTTCCTTTAAAATAATTTGTTTCTTGTATATATTTATATCTATAGAGAGAGTAAAAGCTTTAAATATAAAAATCCTTTAGCTATTGAAAATAAATCCAAAACGCTAAAGAAAACAGTGTTAAGGAGAATTAGGGCATACCTTCATGTTGAACTTCACACTGAAGTTCTAACATATGTGACTGTATTTGGAAATAGCGTTTGTGAAGAGTTAAACTGGGTTAAAATGAAGTCATTCAAGTGGGCCCTAATCCAATAAGATTGGTATCCTTGTGAGAAAAGGAAATTAGGACACAGATATACACAGAGGGAAGGCCCAACTGATAGTCATGCCATGGTCTCTCTAATACAAATTCTGTATTTTACTCATTTTGCTCTTGGGACTTCTCAGATCTTCCAAGATGGAAGAGCAAAGAGAAAAATCTCCTACACTAGTGATATGGGATGAACTGTGCTCTCCCCCTTCCCATTCATTTGTTAAATCCTAATCCCCAGTACCTCTTTAAAGAGGTAATTAAGTTGAAATAATGTCACTGGGGTGGGGTCTAATTCAATATGACAGGTGTCCGTATAAAAGGCAATTAGAACACAGACATACACAGAGGGAAGACCATGTGAAGACACAGGGAGAAGACAGCCATCCATAAGCCAGGGAGGGAGGCCTCAGAAAAAGCCAACCCTTCTGACACCTTGATCTCAGACTTGCAGCCTCCAAAACTGTGAGACGATAAATTCATGTTGTTTAAGCCACCCTAGCAAACTACCATACTTCATTTCTTCTTCAGTCAGATATTTAGCAATCTCAAACCTCCAGTAAAAACCAAAAGTCTAGAAATTAGCTGGAAATAAAAATGTCTACAGCTCTTATACACTTTAACTCATTTTAGGTACAAAATATATTTGATTTCTCTATTCTCTCTCATTATTTTTAACCATATTCTGCCAAAGTGCTTTACCGACTCTTTGACCATTGGGCAGCTGCTTCTGTATATTACTATAGACCACCAGTAGGCATACCATAAGATTCTAATCAATGGGCTCTTTGTCTCTTCATATCGCCGTGGGAGAATGTTACAATGGTTATGCCTGGTTCTTTACACAACTGCTGTTGTGTACATACATGTCATGTGTTCTCTGGAGGATGAGGCAAACTTGGGAGGTAATAAAATTTACCGCCCTCCATCAGTTTTACACACAATATTTCTTGCCTATTTTCCGTGGAACTTTTCATTTCTACTCTAGGCTGTAATCAGAAATTGAACAATAGAAGTTATGGCTAACAGGTTAGGTTAGTGCTAGACACAATAATTAATAGATGTAAAATTTTAGAGAGACAACAAAAGAAACTCAAACATGAGCAATCTAGAGTTGACTAGTGTAGAGGCAAATATTAGATACCTTGATATCGTCTAAGGATGTCAATGGGGATGAAAAGATAAAGAATCCTCCTCCTCTGCACTCCATAAAACTCTATAGGAATTCTTTAAAGGAACAAGCAGAGCCCTATGTAGCTCATTATGGTCTGATTACACCATTGTTTTATAATACAATTTAATAAATAATATTAATAATGAGAGCTACAAGTCATGAAAATAATAATTATGCCATTTTGTAAGATATGGAAGTATATTATTTAGAAAGCATATTTAAAAACCATTAGTTAATAATTTTAAGGTTAAAATAGATGTTCTGGTTGTCTCAAGAATATATTTATCCAGAGCCCTTCATATCTACTGTACAAAAACAAAAGAATAACAAAATTAGGAAAAAAAAAAACATATATTAAGAATAAAAAAAAAAACATGGAGAAAGGGTATTTCCAGTCTTAAATTAAGTCTGCTCTCTGTTTCTACAAAGCCCTGAAAAAAAGCCATTTAGATCTTAAAAAGTCAGCTGTATTTTTTATTTGCAAAGTAAGGATAATAATATCTGCTACTCCATACATATTTGGGGAAACAAAATAAATAATGGTTGAAGAACAGGAAAATCTTATAGGGATGAATTTTCCTTGAGAATTTTAGGATTACACAATTCAATAATTAAATTGAAAATAGAAACTACTTTCCATGAAAATCTTAAATTCATTCATTATTCCACTTAAAAAATTAGCATTTCTAGTTGGAGCAATTAAAACCTAGACTAAGGCAAACTTTCAAGGGCAAAACAAATGAGAAAAAAGTCATCGATTCTTTTTTGCATTCATCCATTCATAATATGTACTAAGCACCAACCATGTACAGGAACTGTTCTAGACTCTGGGATACTAAGACGGAGTTCACATTCTGGCAAAGGGAGTTGGATAGCAAATAACTACATATATTAGATTATTTTAGATAGAGGCTGACACAGAGTGCCTTCTGTAATAAAATCTAGAGGATAATGGGATAGAGAGTTCCTCGAGTGCAGGTGGGGAACTATTTTAAATAAGTGGTCAGAGACATGCTTTAGAAGGAGACAACATTTCAGGTGACACCTAAAGAATGAGAAAGCATTCACACACAAGGTGGGTGCAAAATGGAAACTCTGGTAGAGACTCCAAAGGAAAGGCAAATGCAAAAACCCAAGCTTAGCATGAAACAGAAGGAGGTGAAGGAGAAGAAGGGGAAGAGACAGAGGAAGGTGGAGGAAGAAAAGGGGCAATATATCTAGAAAGAAGTGAATGAAAAACAGAATGGTAAGAGATGAAGTCAGAAAAGTAGACAAGGACCAGATCACAACTTTAAAAGCCATTGTAAGGAGTCGTGATTTTTAAAGATACAATAATAAATTATCAAAGATTTTAAAGAACAAATTATAATCTATTTTAAATTATTTATATCTTCACCCTGTTTTGTGAAGCATGAACTATAACAGGACAACAGCCAAAGCAGAGAACCCACCCAACACCCAGATCAAGATATTTTTAATACCGTTTAATACTTTTTAATACTACTCTCTAATAAAAGGAACCATGACCCCTAGGAGAAATCTAAGACTGGGGCAGAAAATATATAAGATAAGTCTAGAGCATCAAATAGTGCCAGAAAGTAAGGAAGAGCTCCAAAACAAATGCAAACAAACCCCTGTATTGATAGGGATATGTCAGAAAGGACACAGAAGCCAACTGAAAGAGCTTCCAATAGCCAAAGCTGGAACAATATGAGCAACAAAATAAATAAAGTAATATTGGATTATAGCCAAAGTATAAAATAAATATCCATGCATCTATATTGAGATAAATAAATGATTAACTAAATAAATAAATGAGAGAAAACACACAAATTTCCCCTGAAGAATTCCAAACAATTTATGTAGATACTTTACCCTCAAGATGGGGAAAAAAGACTAACTTTACTGTGACTAAACCTAATAAACACTACTCAGCCAGGTGACCATAGTATTTATCAAAGGTGATGTCATGTTGATAGTATGTACCCTTGATAGGAGATGATGAAAATGGCACTTTATCTCTGTGATCTTCCTCTACAAAACCAATAGCCTCAGTCTAAGCATGGGAAAAATATGAGACAAATCCCAACAGAGGAGCATCCTACAAAATACCTGACCAATACTCCTCAAACTGCAAAGGTCATCAAAAATAAGGAAAGTCTGAGAAATTGTCACAGTCAAGAGAAGCCTAAGGAGACTGACGACTAAATGTAATGTGCTACCCCGAATATGATCCTGGAGCAGACAAAGGACATTAGTTAAAAACTAAGGAAACTTGAATAAAGTATGAACTTTAGTTAATAAAATGTAGCAATATTAGTTCACAAATTGTAATAAATATACTATATAAATGTAAGATATATATAATGTATAATAGGGGAAACTTGGTGAAGGAGTATTTGGGAACCCTGTACCATCTTGTCAATTTTTCTGCAAATCTAAAGCTGTTAAAAAATAAAGTCTATTAAGAAAAAAAACAAAAAACAAAACTGAGAGACTATCACAGTAGTTCAAGGGAAAGATGATAAAGATGATAGTGAAGCAGTGGATGTGATAAGTCAGATTCAGAATGTATTTTGAAAGTGCACAACAATAAAACATGATAGTAGATTAGATATGAAAGGTGAGAGAAAAAGAATAATCAAGGATGACTCTTGGGTTTTTTGCTCAAGTAACTGGGTAGATAATGGATAGTACCTTTATTTAGTAAATGGGAAGAAAATGAGAGAAGAATAGGTTTTGTTGCTTCTGAGTCATTTTGCCCCCTATATTTGTTGCTAATTCTTGATTTATTCTTGTTAACTGTAGAATCAATAAGAGTTTCAGGCAGTATAGTCCCACATAGGATCTCAGATTAGTATAATTCTCTTGGTTTTTCTTTACTCATAAAGATGCTAAAAGCCTATTTTACAACAGAAAAGTATATAACTGCATTGAAAAGAGATGGTATAACATGTTTCTTGACCTAATTTTGGGACAAAAATTAGTGCTAAATCACTGGTTCACTAGATCCAATTCAATGATTTTGGAAGATGTATGATTAACCAGATTACATCAAGCTTTTAAAAAGCACAGATTAAAGAGTTTGGAAATTTATACTTTTAAATTCTCCAGATGATACTGAGAACACCATGACCTGGACGGCATTCTTTTAAAGCAAAGAAATTTTCTTTATTTAAAATATGAAAGCGTCTTGCCTTTCTAATTATTTCAATTTATGTTAGTACTGCCCAATGAGGAAGTAAAAAATTTCCCATCACATTGTGTAAATTTACACATTCACAAGTTGTTATGCATAGCCATTATAAAGTTATCTTTATAGGGAGCAATAAACTAAACACCAAACAAGTAAAAATCTCAGAAAAGACCCAGTCCCAGGGAAAATAATAATAATACATTTGTACTTTCTTGGTGAACTTATTAAAAACATTTGATTTTATAGCTATCGTTTCTGGCCACATAAATCAAATGATAAGGTTCCATGAATTACTCAGAGTGGGACAGCAAATTACCTGAAAAGATAATTTGGTCAGTACATTTACACTCTATTAAACTCCCAAGCAAAAATAATATGAAAGACAAAGATTCAATATCAAGAAGGCTTCCTTCAAATCTGGAAAGCATGAAAAGAAGGTCACTAGATCTGAACTTTCAAGTCATAGTCATGAGCATTTACGGAGTGCTCACTATGTACAAAGCACTCTATTTGAAGGAAGAGGTCTTCTTTAAAGTAGCCATGATTCAGCCCTTTACAGTTTAAGATCTTTTATAGTTTAAGATCAACACTTTGAACCTCAATCAAGAACAAATGGGTAGCTGGTTCATCCCGAAGGATGCAGGTATAATTTGATCAGTGCTGCTCGGTTTCTCAAATTGAATGGGTCTTTGCAGTTTGTATAAATTCTACTTTCTGGGTGGTCTTCCAAAGCAATCTCAACGAGGGCAAGCCACAGAAGTACTGAAGTTAATTTATGCTTATGTAGACTATGAGTCATGCAACTGCCATTAACACTATATATTGAAGTAAGTACATAGAAGTAAATTGTGAAAATCTCCAGCACTATAAAACCAACTTTCCTTAGAGCAGAAATATTGCAACTAGAATGACCACTGGAAAGCAAATCAAGACACAAATGAACAAAAGTGTAAGTTTGTTCCAAGTACAATGCAAGGTCAAGATAAACTATAAACAGAAGAAGGGATCATGGGTCACAGCCAGCTAATCCATGATCATGAAATATAGGAATGATAAACTGAACATCATTACCTAGTTTGACTTTAATTGACTCTCATTCCTTTGTCTACCCACTGGGTACGACGCAGTAAAATGCTCAAATAGTGGAAACAGCAGCAACACTACTAAGAGCTGCCATGTGTTAAATTCCTACTCCATGGCAAGCCCACTTAACACGTTTACCTTCACACACATTAGCAAAGAACCTAGTTAATCCAAAAAATTGAATATTAAAAACTCATCTCATATATGGACTACTAATCTAAAAAAGTCTTTTACCTATCTCTCAAGAGAAAAGTTCATCTTCTTTTCTAGAGTTTATTCTACCTGTTCTTTAAATCCGTTTCCTTCATCTCTAATACTTTAAATATATCCCAGTTTACATTTTTCTTCAATTTATCAAAAAGTAAATCAAATTTTCTCTTGAGTTTGCTATCCCTCCAGTTATAATGGGTTGGCCTCACCACTCCTACCTAACTATAATGACTTAACTATGATGACTGTTCTCTGGGATTATTTCAATTTCTGATATTTCACCACATTATCTCTATTTCAGCTTGTGGTTTGAAAACATGAGATTGTATCCTGAAACCTTCACTACTACTTCCAGCGAAATTGTTCTCTAACATTGCCAAACCCAATGACTGTTTTTTATTCTTTTGAATCTCTGCAGCATTTTATAGTCTAGTTCATCCCTTCTGTGATATCTAAACATCTTAACTTTAGCCATTATACTAATATAGGTCTTGTATATGTTCCTCGTCTACTTTAGGACTTCTCAGTGTGTGTTATCAGTAACATTAGCCTCACATTATGTTCCTCAATTAAGAAAAGATTTTATGGTCAACGTTTTTCAAAAACTGCTACATATAACATTCTACTCCTAGAACTTAACAGTGAGTATTAGTGAATTGGGCACACCTTGATATTTATGATAAAGAAACCATTGACTTATTTTAACTGTTTTCCAATAAGCAATCCTATGTTTTACTAGTCCACAGAACTCTCTTTATTTTCACGCAACACATGTTAACATGTCATGAAACTAGTATTATGTAGGCGTAGTATTCTGATAAAAAACAATATTCAATGTAACACATTGGGGAATACTGACATATCTAAAATTTTAGATTAAAACCTGAAATCTATCAGGCTTCCAAAACTGAAATCATCATCCTTCCTCCCAAGCCAGATTTTAAACATAAATTTAATCATTAGTCACAGCTTGTTCACCAATCTTTTTCCCACATTCAGATAGCTGACAAATATTTTTACCTCTGTCTGTTGTCTGTAGTGTTTGTTCTCTCCCTTACATGGCTATGGACATCACTCTAAGGCAAAATCTTCCTTCAGCTTCATCTAGACTCATGATAACCAAACATAAGAATTAGGGAAGAACTTTTTTTAAAAAAAGATTCTGGACTCCACCACAATCTTCCTAAACAGACTTCTGCAGGGAGAGGCTTAGAATTTGTGAGCCTTATGACCAGCTTGGTTTGCAAAGTGCTGAAGGAGGCCATAAAGCTCCAAGACTTTTCTCCTCCCTCTGAGCTAAGCATTTTCAGTTCTCTTCCACCAACTCTTCAAGTGACAGTTTTCAGTCTCCTAGTTGCTCTTCTCTGAAAATAGTCATTTTGTCTATAAGCCTGTTAAAGGGAGAATCTTATACTGAACCACAGAGCACTCTGGATATACTCTGGCCAATCTGTAAGAGAAGACTATCAATTATCTCCAGGGTTTCTCTAGATCTGCCTTTACGCTGGACGGGCAAAATCACTCTCCTTCCTATTCCTGCAGCAATTACTACTCATTACCCTCCACACCAACCTGCAATAACCACTAGAATGTGAATCACCCAGCAGACAGACAAAACTTCACAGAATTTTAAAGCATTACTTACCTAACTGACCTTCTGTTCTCTGTTCTAAATGGCATGCCTCCCCTTCTCTAATGAATTTTGGTTCTGAAAGCTCCAATTTATACCAATCTTTATAATGTTTTAGTATCAACGCTTCACAGCTACAGTGTTTTTTCCACTTACAAAACATTTCAACATTATTTACTTAAACCTCTCTAAAGTTCTTGTGACAGAGGTATTATCTTACAAATGAGGAAACTAAGGCTCACAGAGGTTAAGTAGCTTATTCAAGTCACCCAGTTAAGTGAGGAAAGTCATGACTTTAACCTCACATGTCTCATATCTTAATCATACCTTTCTCTACTTTAAAATCCAAATATATTCACTTGGCCATCATCAGAAAATTAGCACCAATTAACACCAGAATGTGATAGCTACCAGATGGTGAATTACTCAGCAAAAAGAATAGCCAGCTGGAATATAGGCAGGCATAATACAGGAACTAAGGACTGATACCTTTTGGGCCAGACAGACCTGAATTTGTGTCCTGGCTCCATCTCTTACTGCCAGTGTTACTTTGCGTAAATTATATACCCTTTGTGAGCTTTGATTTTTCATTTGTTATTAAGAATAAAGGACATACTTTTCTTTAAAGTGCTTAGAATAATGCCTGGTACATGGTAAATCCTCAATGTTTTTTTTAATCCTTCCTTTGAATATGATAACAGCTTACTAAAATATGTCTGTTTGGATATAAATACAAATATTTCCAACTTGGTGTCCCATTCTTCATCAATTACTTCCTGGTGTCTGGGAATACAACCTTGTGAGGATCATAGGAAGATGAAAGATAGTCATCAGGAGAGAGAAAATTTTAAATGATGCTTGAGACCAAGAGAAGGTAGGTAAATAGAAGGTTTGAGCTAAGTCTATGCTCCCAGTGGCTGCCCTTCCTAAGGTTATCATCACCACTACCACACACTTAAGGATAAAAGAGAAAAAAAAAGAACAACTTAGGAGAGAAGAAAGGCAGTGGGTAAAGTACCTATTTGGGATGTGAGTAGATTAATAAATGTATAAGATGAATTTGGGCTCTTGCAAATAAATTTGGAATTCCATTCCATTTCATTCTTTCATATTATCACTGAAAAGATAAATTTGGGATAGAAAGACAGTGTTTTTAAAATAAATTGTTCAATGTGTGTAACACAGTGAGTAAAGGTAATTAATAATAATGTTAAATATTTTTCTTATTATCCAAAAAGTACGTTTGTGTTTAAAAAAATAAAAGGATAAGAAAAAAAAAAAAAGGAAAAAAATCACCTACAATCCAACAACCCAGATATAACTACTTAACTACTATTAAAATTTGGTACATAACCTTCTAAACTGTTTTGTTTATACATTTATAGATATGTGTATTTTACAATATGAGGACATATGTAATTATTGTTTTGTAAACTCCTTAATTTCTTTCCAGATCATTAAATATTTTTTTGCAATATTATTTGAAATGCCATATATATTTTAACTAGATAGTTCTGTTAGCTAGATACCTATTGTGGATATTTGAATTATTTTTTGCTATCATAAAAAGAATGATTAAAAACATTCTTGTAGCTTTCTCTTTATGTATAAACATGATTTTTAGCATAAATTCCTGAAAGTGTATTTGCTAGATCAAAGGCATGCAAAATTCTAAGACTTTTTACATACTTATCAAATTGTTGTCCAGGAAGTTCCTACCAGTTCGCACTCTACCCAGCAGTATTATATAATGCTAATTTTCCAGATCGTGACCAACACTGAATTTTATGATATTGTTCAAATCATCCATCGAAGGACATTTAGGTGGTTTCCATGTCTTGGCTATTGTGAATAATGCTGCAGTGAACATAGGGGTACATTTATCTTTTTGTATAAGTGTTTTCAATATTTCAGGTAGATACCCAGAAGAATTGCTGGATCATATGATAGCTCTATTCTTAATTTTTTTGAGAAATTTCCATACTGTTTTCTATAGTGTCTACACCAATTTACATTCCCACCGGCAGTATGCGAAGAAGGTTCCCTTTTCTCTACATGCTCTCCAACGCGTTATATCTTGTCTTACTGATAACAGCCATTCTACCAGGTGTGAGGTGGTATCTCATTGTGGTTTTTGATTTGCATTTCCCTTATAACTAGGGATGTTGAGCATCTTTTCATGTATCTGTTGGCCGTCTGTATGTCTTTTGAGAAAAGTCTTCTTCCCATTTTGTAATCAGATTGCTTGTTTTTGTTGCTGAGTTGTATGAGTTCTTTATAAATATTTGGATATTAGCCCCTTAATGGAGTTTATCATTTGCAAATGTCTTCTCCTATTCGGTTGGTTACCTTATTTTGTTTTGTTAACGGTTTCTTTTGCTGTTCAGAAGCTTTTTAGTTTGATATAGTCCCATTCATTTATTTTTACTTTTACTTCCCTTGACTTTGGGGTGAAGTTCATTAAGAAAAAGATGATTGGATAAAGATGATGTTGTACATATACACAATGACACACTACTCAGCTATAAAAAAAGATGAAATATTGCCATTTGCAACAACATGGATGGATCTTAGGAGTATTACGCTAAGGTGAAATAAGTCAGATGGAAAAGAATGAGAACCATATGATTTCAATCGTATGTGGGATATAAAACAAAAAACAGCAAAAAAAAAAAAGCGGAGATATAAACAACAGAATGGTGGTTACCAAAAGGAAAGAGAAATGGAGGAAGGACAAAGAGAGAAAAGGGGATCAAATATATGGCGTGAAAGGAGACTAGGCTTTGGGTGGTGAGAACACAATAGAGTACACAAATGTGAATTATGAAGTTGTATACCTGAAATTTATATAATTTAATAACCAATCACCCCAATACATTTAATTTAAAAATAAATAAAATTAAAATAGTAAAGTAAAAAGAAAATGTTCACTAATTTGGTAGGTAAAAAACGATTCCTCTTTTTACCTCATTTTTTTATTACTAAGAGGTAGAATATATCCCCTATGCTTATTACTTATATTTCTTATTTTGAAAAGTATCTGTTTATATCTTCTGCCCTTTTTCCCAATGTCTGTCTTTCTCAATTGATTTGAATATTAATCTTCTGTTATGTGGATTGCATATATATATTTTCCAGTTTGTTTGCCAATTTTTCGAATAGTGTTTTTGATCTGTAGAAATGTAAAATATTTAGATAATCCAACCTAATATATATATTTTTTCTTTTTGATATCTGCTTTGGTAATCTAGTTTAGAAAGATTTACCTCACTCCAATGTTATACAAATTTCCCACTTATATTTTCCCTTAGGCTTTGTATGATCTTACTATTGATATTTTAAATTTTTATTTAACCTAGACTTTATTGGAGTACAAGATACTGGGTTGTAAGATATTGAGGGTAGGATCTAAATTTATTTTTTTAATACTTAGCTGGTTGTCTCAACACTATAGTAGTTCATTGATTCTACTGGATACTTTTTATTTTTAACATGTTAACATCTCTGAAACCTGAATGTGTCTATGATTAATAAATAGCATTTCACAATTTATTGGGCATTTTTTTCTTAGTGTTACTTGAAGTAATAATAAATCTTTCAATCGATGGCTTCTCAGATTTGATGAAACAGTATTTACTTCTATTCCTTTTTCACTAAGAGTTTTTGGGTTTTATTTAAATTTAAAAAAATGCACTTGGAATTTTTATAAAATCTCTTTGGGGCATACATTAAAATGACCATATATTTTTCTAAGATATCCCACTATTGAACAATATATTCATACATTCCTGAAGTAAACTCTACCTTGTCATGGCACATTACTTATTCAACACATAGTTATATTCCTTTTACTAATATTTTATTTAAGATCCTTACATCTATTGTCATAAATCAGATTGGCGTATAGTTTTTCTTTGTAATGTCTTTGTCAGGTCTTGGTTTTATAGGTATTCTACATTTGTCAAAAAAGTTAATAAGCTTTCATCTATTTTCTCTGATTGACACAGTTTGTAATAACATAGAAATACTTTTTTCTCTTTTCTGTAAAAATCTAAACTGGTTTGTGATAACTCTCAATTTCTTCTAGAGTTACAGTCAATTTATGTATTACATCTCTTCTTTAGTCAAATTTTATTTTACTTTATTTTTAAAAAATTACACTGATATTTTTCTTAGAATAGGGTTATACACAATATTCTCTTGCATTAAAATAATTTTTTCTATATCTTTGGTTTTACCTCATTCTCATTCCTAGTATTCTGAACCTACATTCTTTTCTTCCTTTCTTTCTTGATTAGACTTAACAGAAATGTTCAACTTTATTGGTCTTTTTCAAGATCAAACTCTTGGATTTAACAGTTCTATTTTTTTTATTTCTCAAGATATTTAATCTGAGTACTTGTATGGTTGTCTCCTTTCCTTTGATTTTCATCAGATTTGCTGTGATGTGCCTAGATGTAGTTTTCTCTATATTCATCGTGTTTTAAATTTGTAACACTTTTTGAACCTGTAATTCGAGATTTTTTTCTCAATTTGGGAAAATTCTTGGGTATTATTTCTTCAAATATTGCTTTTTCCCCCATTATCTTTTGCTTCCCTTTCTGTGGCTCTAATATGTTATACCTGAATCTGTGTAGTTTATATTATCTTTCCAATAACTTTTCATTTTTTTTGATATCCTAGCTTCAATCTGGGTATTTTCTACTGACCTGTTTTTCTACTCATTAATCCTGCCTTCTTCTGTATCCAATATGCTAGAAGTATTTTATTCTTTATTATTCTAGCTCTCTGATGAAATTCTCCATCTTATTATATATTTTCTTGAATGTATTATTCGGTTATTTTAAAGTCTGTGTCTGATGACTTAATCAGGATATCTGGATCATCTATAGACCTGTTTGTCAATTTACTGCCCTTGGTCTTTTACTTTAGTATGCTGGTCATTTTTGATAAATGTTTGATATTGCATATGAAAAACTGGATTATGAATGATATAATCTTCTACAGGCAGCTAGAATGGGGAGGAGAAGGGGGAGATTACTTTAATCAGAGACTAAATTAACTTGGGTCTGGGCTGCCGTTTTTGATAAATTCAGTCTACCTTTGGTTTGCCCCCATTACACTGGTATGCTGGAGCTCAAGAGAGCCTATTGTTAAAAGTTCAGAAACTCTAAGAGCTAATTGGTAAACACAGACATTCCTAAAAATAAGTTATATAAACTTTCAATTAAATAAATTAAAAACAAAGTAAAACTCAAAACTTACCACCTCTAAATTTTTAAACTGACTTTAACTATTGTCTATGTTATTTACAGCTGTTGTATGTGCATTATAGAACTACTATATAATGGTCTTACTACACATCTCTTCCTAACTCCACATTCGGTGATGTCACATTTGTAGCCTGATGTGGCCCACAGTGAAAGTATTTACATCACGGAAATCAACAAGCACTGCAAATCAGAGCTTAATTGTTTTGTTGATTGTCTAGGTCAGTTATTCAAAACTGGAGATGACTTCTTCCAACCCCAAGAGATATTTGAAAATATCTCAAAAAATTTTTGTTACAAGTTGGGGAGAGAGGGACAGGTGCCATTGACATCTAATGGATAGAGGTTAGGGATGCTACTAGATATCCTGCAATGTATAGGGCAGCCTCCTACAACAAAGAATTATCCAGACCAAATGTCAATAATGTTGAGGTTGAGAAATCCTGGTCTGCTGACATCTCTGCTTCTGAATGTCTGGAACCTTTCCCTCTCTTCTCATGCCTAGAATTGACAAATGCCTGCAGGGAAAAGGTGAGCATTTTATCCCAGTTTATTTTATTGTTTTTGTTGTTATCATTTTTCTAGCACTTTGAGTTTACTATTTTGTTGTTATTTTTAATCTCTGATATTTAATAATAAAAATATTTGACTATGAACTTTGCTTTTGATACAGCTTCGGGTAGCTGATTTTTTTTTTTGGAGAGGGGGTCACTTTTTGCTCTTTTCACTATTTTCTTGTATAGACATTTTTTTCTTCTCTCCCTTAGTTGGGATAGGTGTAGCTTTGCAGTTGCAAACTATGCTATTGTTGAAATAAGCTTCCACTTAAAGTAAGTTCCATGAGTGGTCTACAGAAAACACTTTGAGAAGTATAGTAGAGGATAATAATTAAGGAAGTCCATAACCAAGTATCTATTATACTTTGACTATTCTAGTGTCAACTTGAATCACTTAACTCTGCTATTATTTTTGACTAACTGGAATTAAAAATTTATTTAACAAATAGTTAAGTACCAAAGAATGCAAATTCCTATGCCCCTGTACTGAATAAAGATGAGGATTACAAAAATCTTAAGTCATGACCTATTCTCTCAAGAAATTTATAGATTTGTTAGGGAGAGACTTGTAAATAACTAATGTATTCAAACTCTCAGTTACTCATTTAAGTCACATTATTTGGGGAATTTAGAATCCAGACTCAATTTATTTTTAATTGTTCAACAGAAACTGAAAATATTTTAGATGAAATGGATCACTGGGTCAAACAATACATTATAAAACGTGTGGTAAGAAATCAAAAGCAAACTATACTGACTTAATTTTGAGAACTTTAGTAGATTTGCATGCTGTTTATACTTTACCATGTAAATTTATTTGGAGCTGCACAGCTTTTACAAACCTTACTTTTTACTTACATATTTTTTAGAGCATGCATGTATAATGATTTCATTTGACACAGTAGTGCTATGAGTTAGAATGAGTTGATGTTATTCTCATCTTTTTACAGATAAGGAAAATGAGATGGAATGTTTAAGTAACTTGCTTATAGTTATGCAGCAAGTCTGTGCTGACACATTACAACACTATGTTTCCACTTGGTACCCTAGATGGCTTCTGCACTTTTCTTTAATAATGTTATGTGATGGGTCACAACGAAGACATGATTCTGAATGAGTATTTATGCGATCCTTTTTGAATTGGTGACCATGTTTTGAAAAAAGAATTATTCATTTACAAAAAGAGTAGCTTTTTGTGGATTGCCTCAGAAGTACTTGCTAAAATTTGTACATTAGTTTTTATAAGCTATCTTTAAATAATTTCAAAGTCTGTGAGCTGGAATAAACATTCATGAATTTTCTGATTCATGAATTTTCTGATTACATAAAAAGATAAATTTACATGAATTATAGATAAAATTTTTGCCTATTATGTTTTCCAATTTATTCTAACTATCCATTTTAATTCACTAAGGAAAATCTAAACTATTTCTGTGTACACCTGGAAAATTAACTAAAGAACTAAGATTGTAATTTAGGTAATATAAGGTTAAGACTGTCCTTCCCTCACTTTTCTTCCCTCAAAACACATTCATATACACACACTCATGCACACACTTTCAGGTATCCAGGGATTTTATATAGGTGTCGCTTTAATTTTACTATGTGTGTGTGTGTATAACTTTTAAAAGAAAAATGCAGTTATAACAATCTTCACATATTGTTAAACTTTGAATCATGCCTTGCCATGGTTTTCTAATTTCTCAAAATATAGCTGTTCTTTATTTTATCCTACACTTTTATGCTATTTATGCTTTTTCTTTTTTCCTGGTGCTTTAATGAGCCTGGCACTAACAGTGATTTTGGCTCCCTATCTTTGTCAATAGTAACTCCAGGAAGTACTTTTCTTTCCATCTAGCTATGGTCTTACCCTGAGGTTTCAGATGAAATAAATACAACGAAATAACTCTCTTGTTAACAGATATTTTTCTTGTAAATCAGTCTATGTAGAGACAAGACAGGAAGGGTCAATGGGATGAGAGAAGCCAATTTTACATTCTCTTCAAAAAAAAATACGAGTTATTTAGATATAACAAAAGTTTAAGCCACTACTCAGAAATCTAGTTCATTTCAGAGTGGTTTCATTGCACTGGAAAACTTTGTTAAAGAATTTAGAATGAGGTGAAGGGCAATTCAAATCCTTTAAATTCAAGTTAAATGCATTTTGTTAAAGGTTAAGAAACATTTGCTGGAATTATGAGCAATTTCCAGCTAGAGTTCCATAAAAAGAAAGCTTGAAATTAAGTTCAAGTTACTCTCCCTAGTAGAATTCCATAGTGACTGGAATGGTTTATGAGTACATATCATATGGAGAGCATTTAAAGGGTTGAGAAAATGGAATTTGAATAGAGTAAGAATGGAAAACTCTCTCTCCCTACTTTCCTCTTCCTTCCCCCTCCCTGCTTTTACATTCCCTCCTCACTGCCGACAGACAGACACACACAGACACAGACAGACAGACAGACACACACACACACACACACACACACACACACACACACAATATCAGAAGGGGAAAAGATTATGCTGACAGTCTCCTTTAGTAGTAAATGGAGTAGCATACATGGAATAGTGTAGTTTAGTAAATTGTGTGTGGCATTGAACTGGAATTTCTTCAGTGAAAGGGCTTATGTTCTTAAAGAGTTGAAAAACGACGTAAATTTTCTAGTAGCCTAGAATAAAATTGCACAGGAGGCTCATGTGAAATGTAGCATGTGTGAATAGTTTTGCAGCACAGTTCCATTTGAAATGTAGCAACACAGCTGGAGCAGTGACTCATCACACTAATATATACTATTCACAGACAGACTCTCTCTAATAAAGCCTGCACTTTCTCACATTATAAGGAATTTCTTAAGCTGTTGTGATGGTATGATATGTTCCTAAAACTTGGTCAGGCCACTTGAATTTAACATTTGTAGAATACTTACCATATATTGAAATTGTTCTGCATTTACTTCTCACACCTTTGTTTGGTCTTATTTTCCCCCATTTTATAGGTGACGAATCTGGGGTCACATATCTGGGCTAATATTCAATTGTTTTTTTCATTGCTTTTAGCCTATGAGTATTCTGATTGAAGGAAATGAAGATACAACAAAATTTTAAAACAGAAAGAAAGATACTCAAGACAGCTCATGTTAGTTGACCTCAATCTTCTCACATATCTTTTTCAAAAAAAAAAGTAGTGAAAATTTGGAATACAGCTACCTGAAAATATGTAACAGGGAGTCGATAAGCAGAAATAAAATATGTTCTAGTTTCAGTAACAAGAATCCCGCCCGTGAATCTGGCCACTGTCCTAGCTCTCAGAGAAGTTGAGAGGCCTTATGGCTTGCTTAACATTGGCAGCTTCTTCCTGCCAGGATTCCAAGGGACGTCCCTAAGGATAACAACCAGCCTGAAGCTGAGTCTTTCTTGATGATCTGCCGTGATGGATCTGTTCATTTTGGTTCCGCCCTCCCTAGATTAAAATGGTCTTCAATTTTCAACGTTAAGTACTATGAGAAATACAGATTTTTCAAGGAATTGAGGGCGGTGTGTATGTTCCATTTGCTCCAATTGTTCTGAGCAAAATAACCAGACTAGAGTTACCAAAGAAAATATTAAAAGTTTGCTTTTCTAAGATTCTTCAGCTTTCGTCTTTTCTAAAGGTTTCAGTGTTACTATTCTAAATCTATTTGTATACCGGCTGTGTGATCTTCACAAGGTACTTACCCCTTCTGTTTCTTTATCTATAAAATGTGTTGTTGTGAAGATTAAAAGACAACATATATAAAGTACTTAGAACCATGCCTGACATCTGGTAAGCACTATATGTTTTAGCTCTTGGTTTTTTTACTATCATCATCATCATCATCATCATCATCATCATCATCATTAATGAACCTATATAAAATGATTAGTTCAGGGCCAGGCCTGATAATTAAGTGTATACAGAACAAAAACTATTCTATATGATTCTCCAAAGTTTTAAACAAAGTTATTAGGAGCTGATTACGCATGGATAATATTGAGGGTTATCAGCTAACAACAACAACAAAAATTCCCAATGAGGCAGTTACCCTCCTATTTCCTTCTTTTTTTCACCCCCCAGAAATCACTCTTGCACACTGTTATAGCTTACTTCCCATTTTCTTTATGCTATTATCTTATTCAAAATTTCCCCACAATCTGAGAATGTTCAGACATGCATCTCATCAACAAACAAATATTTAGTGATTATAATATGCCAAGGACAAGAGATATAAATATGACTAAGCCATGACCCTGCTATTGTAGAATTCACTTACTAGTGGTCAGATAATTACAAAACAAAGTCGAAGTATACTTCTGGAAGTGCATACAAGGTGCTATGGGAGCAGAAATGATGGACACCAAAGTTTACCCTGGAAAGCTCAGACAGGACTTTCTGGAGGAAAAGATACCAGGGCTTAAAGGATTTCAAGTAGGAATTGAAATGTCTTCTCTGATATCCAAGGGCTTCTTTAATGGGTCCCCTTTTACCCTCCAGCCAGACAACCCATTACTCCCAACATAACTCACCTCTCCACTCCTACTAGACCAGATTCCTATTTCCTTGAAAAATCCACTTTGATTCTATCTCTAATTCCTCTTCCCATATGGCATTCTCTATCAGGCATCCCCTACCTAGCAAAAACCAAACCCTTCTCTGCCTGGTAAAGCGTGGTCTCGTGTCCTCTGTGAAAACTGGCCCTACTTTGATGCCGTCATATACCTTCCTATTACAAGGAAAGCATTTCAAACAGGCATATTCGGATAGATGTTGACATTATCGTTTCATATTTTATAACTGTTTGTTGTGTTTTTCTTATTGTGCCAACAAAACTATAAGTCCCTTAAGGAGAAAACAGTTCTAAGATTTATTCGTTTCACAACACATGGCAAAGTGTCAGTCAAAGCTAAATATAAATGGTCAAATATACTTCCTGAATTAAATTATTTCACCAGTGCCTTCTCTGGTTTATCTGATATGCAATAAATTCTTTTTATGAAATTTTAGAAGTTCAAATAACCAGAGAACATGCTAACTTCTGTCAGTTAATTTACTAACTGAAAGTCAGTAGTACTATATGAGAAATAAACTAGCTTACCAGAATTTGTGAATGTGAAGAAAATGTAACCATGGAATAAATTACACATTTGGTTTATAAGCAGTCTCTGAATAAGGTTCTTGTACTTGGTGAGCAGTAAGAAAGCAGTATATTGTTGAGAAGGGATGTATTTAGGGTGAAGTATGAAAATGAAATAATAATTGAATGGCCTTTTTTGTAAGGAAGTATTATATATGTATACATATATCAGTCAAGTAAATGAAGAGGATTATACAAATATGTAAATGCATGCATAGACACACACACACTGAGTGTGACTAAGATAACAGAAATGGCAGTTGAGAAAATAACCTTTTCATACCGCTAATGATTAGGCATTTTCAAATTCAGCACTTCTTTCTTTTTATTTTCTTGTTTCCCTCCCGCTGTTATTTCTCATATCATCTGGCTATTTAGTCTTTTATGTTTAACTTTCTTCCTTCACTCCCTGCCCTCTAACAAAACTTCACATGCTTTCTCACACTCACCCACACGTACAACTGTTTCCTATAATTTGTGTTCAAAGTATGAAACCAGCTATCTCAAAAAGGTATCTGATAGTGATGCCATTGATTCACTAGATTAGTGAGTGGTTTTCAAACTTTTGCTCATGAACCCCTAAAAGAATTTTGAAAAAAAATATAGATTCTGTGCCAGTTATCAATTTATTCTCATCTCTGCACCCACCTTTCCTGCCTGTTCTGATAAAATGGAGGTGGGACTTTTAAATGTTTTTTTCTTTGTCAGCAGAAGGCACAAGAGAAAGATTGCAAAAGAAAAAGGTTATTCCTTCCTGGTTTTAGTATGCTTGCTCACCAGGCTCCTGCAGAGCTTGTGGCTTCTCTAGCATCTGGCTCTTGCAGCACATGTAGCTTCTCTACTTCCAGGCCCCTGCAATGTGGGCGGCTTCTCCAATGCCAAGCTGCTACAGTATGAATGGTTTCTCCCACGCCCAGCTCCTTCAGTGTACACAGCTTCTCCAGAACCTCGCTCCTACTGCAGGCAGCTTCTCCAGCATCTAGACTTCATAGTGCATACTACTTCTCTGGTGACAGGCTCCTGCAGCAAAAGCAGCTTCTCCAGGGCCCAGCTCTTCTTAACAGCACAAGCAGCTTCTCTGGTGCTAGGTCTGCCTTCAGCACACAGGACTCGGCAGCACCTGGCAGCCAGCAGCTTCCCCTGGCATTACCCTCGGGTAGTTTTGTAGGGAAGTGCTCTGGTGAGACACTTCCCTGTAAATTGTTTTTCCCAGCACTCCAGGGGGTGGATTTCCAGCAAATTCCAGAAGGCAGATTTCTAGAAAGTTGCATTATCATGACACCACAGTGACTTCTCTGCAATTTAGTAAGCCACGGCCATGCCATCTTCAACAAGGTCTGGATTTCAGTCCCAGGGAAAGGAAGCGGGGAGGCAGGGGGTTGCAGGGGAAACTTCTCCTCGGGCTGTATCTCAGCCCTAGGGGTCATGATTACTTCTCATATTTACTATTTCTGTATTCTTTATCATTTCTATTTATCTCTTACCAGACAAGCTCTCATTACTGCAATCCTCTGGAATAGGCAACAATTCTTTATATTAAACCTTCCTGTTCAAATTACTGTGCGGTTTCTCTATCCAAATTGGTTGCTGACTGCTACATACTTCCTCATATGTTTTAAAGTAACAGCTAAAATTTCCTATCAAAATTTTAAATAATTGAAAAAGATGAATTTGCTTGTGTTTTATATATAGATTATATGCTCAAAAATATTTTTTCAAAACCTTAGAGCTATATATTTAGATCATTTAATGAACAGAGAAATCCACCATAAAACCTAATTTGAAAAAGCAGTCCTATCTGTCATATCTATCAACCAAATCAGACTTATTCTGCCCCCCCCCCCAAAAAAGAAGACTTCCATTTTTTTCAATAGGAATAAATATGTAAATAGGTTGATACATGTTCTCATGACAACTGTCTCACTTAAGTAGACTGGGAGAAAATGGATAGACAAACAACAGATGGAGAGATAAATAAGGAAACAGCAGGAAGACAGACTGAGCCTTGCCAAGATAAAATACTATTTCAACATTTTTTTACCAATTCAATATTTTTCAATATTTTTTTGGCCTTGCTTTCATGGGTCTCTCCTTCAGAAGTAATGCTGTTCTTTTGCTTGATGCCTTAGAGATTCTACCCTGGGACAATATCATAGTAAGATTTGGGACTGGATATAAACCTAAAAGCAACAAACAAACAGTACAAACAAACAGAGACTCATGGACATGGACAAAGACTAGTCGTTACCAGACGGTAGGAGGGGAACAGTACAAACAAACAGAGACTCATGGACATGGACAGAGACTAGTCGTTACCAGACGGTAGGAGGGGAGAGGGGAGGAGGGAGGTAGATGGGGTAAAAGGGGTCAAATATGTAGTGACGTTAAAGAATTAAAAATAAAAATTTTTAAAAAGTGAAGCTCAATTTTTAAAAAAGTAAAAATAAAAAAGATTAAGATGGGTAAAAGATATGACATTTTTCGTGAAGTGAGAGAAAGATGACTATGGTAGATAAGAAGAAAGAAGTGGCCGACCACAGACTCTCTCAGACATATCAGTTTGAGAAAAGTGTACTTACAGAACTTGAGGACCAGAAAATTGACTCCCTCAAAACTGTTCATGCCCTGTGGCCCCTGGAAAGATTTGTGGACACCCAGGGTACAAGTTCTCCAGTATGAAGACAATGGCACCCTATCAATGAACTATCATTGCCTACAATGGCAGCTAAAGCATGGATATTTTTCCCCCTAAAGTTGACAGAAAAGCAAGTAAGGAGAAGCACACAATTTTTTTAAAAGAATAACAACATAAAACCATATTCCTTAAAAACTTAGAAAATAAATGCTTTCCTTACCAGAATGCTAAATGAAATAGAGGCAATATCACATCAAATGTAAAACTCCCTGACTCCACCCCCCAGTACCTATGTTTAAATAAAGGTCTTGCTTTTAATTTTTGTGACTCAAAATCTTGCATGGGTTAAATCCTTCATTTACAGTGGTTCTGTTTCTTATTTAAAACAGTTTTCTTTAGATCTATTACTTTACTGAATCACATGATAGAGAAAGAGGTGGAGAACCTTAAACAAAAAGCAAAGGGGATGTGGCCAATTTTTACCATTTGGGATATTAACAAGTTTAACATGGCTCAGCAACTATCTTAAGTGTTATATCAACTATTATGACACAAGTTAAAGGTGTTGAAATATAAGGATGTGTGTTTTCTGAGAGGAAAGGGGTGACAATTTGAAGAACTGGTTTTTTAACATGAAGAATAAATGCATAAGAAATCAGAACGGACGGATTCTCAACCAACATTATCATGCACGATAAGGTTTATAGAAGTTAAGAACGGTTTAAAACTTTAAAACCTTTTTTTCAAGGAAACTATTGTTTCCTATTATTTCTGAAAAATTTGTAAATGCTAGTGTTTTAAAAGGGAAATATTTTGGAGCGATATTAAGTATGTTTTACATGCTACACGTATTAGATTCTTGTTTGCTCATTTCCCCTAAGAAAATTGTAATTCTGTTTTAAATAAATGACATTTACTCTCAGTTAAGGTTTCTGTCTTTTTTTTCCCCCCAAAATCAGCATCCCTATGGGAAGTACAGGGCTTCTAGGATTTTCTCCAGCTAGATAAATAAAATTTCGGTAAAGATTTTCCTTTCTTAAAGAGATCCATAATCTCCGGAGTATAATGTCTGAATTAACTATTTTAGAAAAAAAGCCTATGTACTGCCTATTTTATAGTAAACTACTGAAATCTCTAAAATAAAGATTTTGGATCAATGCAAAAACTGTTAAACTCATATGTAATTTGCTACATATGTACAAGCATCTGTTATAATTCCCATGTTACTTTAAATACAGGTATTGTCCTTCATGCAGAAGTATAATCATCTTGGATATTATTCAATCTGAAGGATGCACATGAAGAACTTTCATTATGGTCCAAAAAATTAATTAAGGTCCATCAATTACTGATAAAAAATTAATAAATATATAAACATTTTTCTGTTCATCAAAACATCTTTCATAGCTCTGCTAAGCAGCGAACCAAAGTTAGCGTTGGGTATTTTAAAAATACAAAGAGTGCAAAATCAGCCAGTCTATCAAACTGGTAATTTATAATAAAAGTCAATAATCACGTTTGGGTTTGTTTTTTAGGGGGGATGGTGGGGAGGATGGGAATAGAAATAACAAAATTTGATAATGTAAAGATTCTAATATGAACAAGCAATAAATAGTTTGTTGCCATCTGTGATACGTCCATACCCATAGGTTTTTAGCATACTTACTTGAACAATGGAGTTCCACAGACGACACATTTATATATTCCAGGATCTTTGTGATGTGTATATTCTCCTTCGAAGGCACTGATAAACAATAAACAGAGGACTAAAAAACTGAATAAAGTTAGCATTATTTCTTACAGAACATATTTACTTAAAATATATTTCTCTAATAAATCTTTCAAGGGCTTTTTCTCCTATAACGAGAACAGACCAAACATATGGAAATCTGAACATTGCTAATATATTTCAAATCTATATAATAAAATGTGCATATAACTACTCCAAACCAGTATGGGTTTAAAAAAAAAAAAAAAAAAAAGGCCATGTAGTTGCGTAATGCTTAGAAAAATTTTTTCCTATTTAAAAAAAAAAAGTCTGTAGTTCAGATTCATAGAAAAAATATTACATAAGATTTCTGCTACTCTACAGTAAATGCAGAAGGATCCAAGAGTGTATACTAGAAAATGCAGAAGGATCCAAAGACTTCAAGTGGAAGGAGTCTTATTTTTTGGTTTGAAAAGGAATATTGCAGCTTTAAGGGAATATTTTTCTAAGTTAACAATCTTAAAGGCTAGGAGGTCATTCAGCTAATACGAATCAGCTGTGCTAGCCCAACAAAAAGTCTATGTGCTCTGCAGCTTGTTTTTATTATCCTTTCACTCTCTTTATGAGGTCCAATTTTTTTATAAACAGAATTTTTAAGAATGACCTAATCTCTAGTTGTTTGCATGCAGTAAATCATTTTGCTGGTCATATACACAACAGGACGGGTAGAAGTCCTCCTGGGCTGCGAGGCTGAAGTCCACTGCTAACTCATTGTGTAGTGAAGGTGGACTTTGTCCAGAGAGATTCAACACTTGGTAAATCCAGTAAATAGTATCCACTGTGACAGGAAGAGAGTGTTGCCTATTAACAAGAACCCCATGTGTGGTAAAGAGCTTTCAGTTCATGAATGAAAACAAGAAGTTACATCATTAATAAATTTGGATCAGAGGTAAGTTCCGGCCTTATGCCAAGCTCCATGGTATAAATTAGACAACAAAATGGTTGGACCTTGGCAAGTTACCTTTAAGCTGGAATCAGCTGAGAGAGACTTTATTCACTAAAAAGAGTCTTGGAAGTGAACAAACTCTTTTTTCAGGACTTAGGGCGAACTTCCAAGGACCAAAGCCATGTGAGGGCAGTTATTGAAAATTTTTGACATTCCAACCACAAATGAGCCAATAAATACTTTCTCCACATGTGCTTCAAAAAGAAATTGGAGTGGGGTAGAAAGGAACTAAATTATGCTACCTTCTTTTTGCAGCCAAAACGTCTATACTTACAATGGCCACCTTCAAAATTTCAGCATCCTGGCACAGTGCCATGTCCCTCATGGTTTTGCTTACTGTGATGTCTTCCCAAAAAATGTACCTAAATCGCTATTACTTCCACACATTTTGTAGTAAACTAAAAACAGGCCCTTAATAAAAGCCTTGTGACTGTACATAGGATAGAGTGTTCATTAAATGGGGGAAAGAATAAATAAAACTTGGTCTTAACCTAAACAATACCATTTTCAAACCTTTTCAAGGATACTAATTTGTAGACTTTAGCAAATAAGTGCAGAATTCTTTAAATTAAATGGCAAGGAAGAGAACTGGAGGCGGGGCAGGATGAAGAACACTAGCTCTTGCTTAATGACTTTTTCTTGCAGCTCACCTTACCTTTCGGTCCCTTTCTCCTGAGTGACATGGTACTGCAGGGGTGTTAGCCGCTTCCTCAGTTCCTGCTGGGAAAAGACCACCTTACAGTTCTTTTTATCCCTACATGACCCTGGAAAGAGAAAGGATATGGGAGAAGGAGGCTTTTTAGCTTGAATCCTAAATAATTGCTTTGGCTGGCCGCCATAGCACAGCTTCTGCAGTCACTTGTCTATGACCAGATCAGCTCCTAACGCACAAACTTACCTGAACTGCAGCTGATAATTTCTCTTAGTCTTAAAAATGATTAAGATTCAGGTGATTCCATTGGAGCACTGACAATGTGCTGCAGCCAAAAACTGCTAGCATGTGGCAGTAAAAACTCACTGGACAATCACGAGATGGTAGTATTAGTACATCCTTTATGTCTTCCAATACCTTGAAATTTTTTTTTTAAATGAATTTAAAAAGTATAACTCTATAAGCATTTACACTGTATGTATAAGATGATGGGCATATTACGTTAAACAATAATTCTCCATTCAATAATTTTGCAACTTAGTAGAATAGCTTTAAACCTTCATCATTCAATTTCTATTCTGGGTGATTTAAAGACCATTCTATTTAAACAAACAAACAAAAAAAAAAAACCCTAAAGATGTATTTTTCCACAACTAAAAATTTTTGTTCTCTGTGATTTTGTCAGGTACCTCACTAAGTTCTGTAGAGGTCTTAAAAACAAATATCTCTTTAAAGACTGTATCATACCCTGTTAAACAGGCAGCAAGAAATTTTTAATAGACTCCAGGAGAAAGCATTTACACTAATGCAGATTCAAGAAGTTCCAAAGAAGGGGTGAGAAAAATAGGGAGGGGGAAAGACAAAGAAAAGAGGAAAAGTGAATGTGATTTTATTTAGAGACCTACATTTACTTGTTGCAAAATATATCTAGGAACACTTCACTGATTAAGTGTATTTGAATGGTGAAATAATTTTAATGTGATTCTAATAACAATGGCAGCTTTTATTTCAACCTATACAGACTGCAGTAAAATGTTCAGACAACACCTGTTTATATATAGTATTTTATTTTACCTGCACAAATGAGTGAAAAGAAATATAACTCCAGGACAAAGCAACCCTTACTTGCGGCAATAAAATCGCTTTTCTTTACCATCCATCACAGTGGAAAAGAGGCTTGCAGATGGCCGTTACCTGCTAAAATTTCTTATCGTGTTTTGAAATTACTAAAAGAAAGCTTGCTTAGTGTCCTGAATATTAATCTCAACTTATTTTGAATATGATTTAGGAATAGAAATGGTTTCTACTTCTTTCACTTTAAGGCACCTAATGTCATAGTATGTGAGATAACCGAAATTAAACCAAGAGAAAAATTAACCAGTTACCCTACTGGTGGGATTGATGGAGGATATCAGCTTCCAGAATCAGGGCCACCAAGATAGAGTGGTTGATTTTCTAGAAGAAAATATGGAGGCAGGAAAAGAGCAAACCAGAGGCAAACAGAAAGGTGCACCTTCAAGTTGGCCTGTGAAGTAGCGCCTCTCCTGACTTTACACAAAGCTTGTTGGGTCTGCTCTGGCCTGGAAAGATCCATATGAAGAGCTGGCCTATCACTAATGGCACGTTGGTCTCTCATCTCACTGGATTCCATATTACACTAGGCTTCATCCGAATACCTACGTCTTACACTGTTAATATTTTCCAAGCGGTAGAAATGTTTTCCTGAGAAAAGTTTGTCCTATCAGAACAAGCCTCTCCACAGCTTGAATGCAGAACGCTCTTTCTTAAGTAACCCACTGACTACGAATAGGTGTTTCTGTTCAATTCACTATAGACTTCTTAAAAGTTATGTTTTTATTTATTTGTTGCATCTTTGTTGATTTTGTTCCAAAAAATCATTAATTGCAAATTTAGCACGACAGAATATCTTGGTTAAAATTATTCTTTCCAATGGCATGGGTAATTAAAATCTATACAATTAGAATTAAACAATTCTGTCCAAAATATTTTTGTTAATATATGTTCATTCATACAAAAAGACCAATTGTGTTCCCAAAGTTGAGAGAACTAAGCTACCCATCTGTATGTCATTTAGTACAAGAGAAGCAACTGCAGGTTTAAATTACATGGTATTGGATTGCAATTTCCTAACATTGGATGCTTTTCTGCTTTTTTACCTTGAGTCATTTACTAAGGAGTGTTCATAAAAAGTAGCTTAAAGCACAGATGCTTGCAAATCGTTTAGGCAAAGATGTTTCTCTCTTTTTCTTTCTCCCTCTATCAAAAATCTCTCTTTTCTGAAGAAAAAGAATAAAACTGTTGGTCAGTATTGACGAATCATGTCAAGTATTTGTATAAGGAGAAAAGGTAAAATTGAAAACATCTGATTGAAGTAAATAATACAAACATAAAAGCTTTACTGGTGAATGAAGGGTATTGAAGAGACTTTATTTCATAGATTAGAAATTACTTTTGATCTAAACATTCTTAAAAACAGATTATTTTCCACTATGAACCATCTCATTAACTGTGCTACAGAGACCTCGTTTTAATGGCAAGCTTTGAAAGAGTGCTGCTGTACTCTCTTGTTAGTCTCCGTCTTATTTGAGAGGGGGATGGAGATTTCATTCCAGCTTTCTTTGTTTGTCTTTCAAGAACCACTAAAGCAGTATTCACACAAATTTTGTAGGAATGTGCCCTATGTCATAGCCTACAAATTATTTGGTTTTGGTGCACTTAAAGGTCATCTTCCAAATTAGCAAAATTTTCCTACATCCTGGCTTTTCAACCTTAAATATAAATATTGTTTCCTAACTGTAAGTGAGGTTTGTTCTTTAAGAAATACTAGTGCTTATTTAAGTTGTCAACTTTGTACATTTTTATTCCTTGGTCATACTATGTTCTCAAAATAATTAGGCTTTTAAAGTGTACCTAATAGCAAAAGGAAGTGTATGTAGACTAGAAACAACTATTGTGATTTAATATTAAACAATTCAATGAGAAGTTGGATATTAATAAATTTCTTGCCACATAGTTTAACAATAATATACTTCCCGGACAATTGAAAGCTATACTATTAGCTATTTAACATTATAACCGAAAGTCAGCATATATAAACATAGAAAGGCTTCACTTTTGTCTCTGACTTCCCTTCTTCCTATCAGACTCACTTTTCTAAAGTCATATGGTGCCACTGTTAATTTTGAAGAAATTATTTCATTTTGAAATTCTAGAATTCTTTGGATGGTTTCCCTTTACTATCTTCACTTAGGTACTGTAATTTTCTTATTACACAGGGTAATTTAACATTACTATTATATAACATCTGTTCAATGACCTCTAAATTGGCTTAGAAGTATGTTACGGAAAGATTTTTCCCTTTATTTAAACGTTTAATAGAGTACTTTGAAGGCAGAAATGAGTGTGTGTGCATACACATGAACACAAAGTATATTTGAGGGGGCAATACTGCCACTTTGGTATCTAACCATAACACCATTCCCTACAGAGTAACTGTGGTATAGATCTTGAACCCAACCCAAGGGTATTTACTGAAATATGCCCAAAGTCCCTTTTTATATTGAGGCTTGTTCCATGTTGTTGCCTCAAAGCCAGTATTGTCTTGAAGCTGCAATGGGAAGCTCTTGCTCTAAGCAGTAATAAACTTAGAGTAAGAGTTCATGTTCTGGCTCTGCTTGCTCCCCACTCATGTGACTTCAGGCAAGTCAGTCTCTCTGGCTTTGTATTGCCACCTGCGCAGATCTGCTGTAAGGATCACATCAATTATCGCTTAGTAAACATTGTCTGAATAAATGCAACATCACGTTATCATTCTGATTACAGTAAATTCTGAAGTTAAAACTGTATTTTAAAAGGTCAGGTATTTGAGTGTGCTGAAATATTTTACTGGTAATTACTTTCTAGAATAATTCCCTGAGAAGAGTATTTTCCTCACAAGTTATCTTTTAAAATGATTAAAATAGAAATTGAAAGGAGGAGACTAAAATTTAGTGCCTACTCTGTGCCAGGCACATTTCAAGACACTATTACATAACCACGTTTAAGGCTATCAATAATTCTAAGAGGTAGATGTCATGCCCATTTTACAGATACAGAAACTGAGGCTCGGAGAGGTTATAACATAATACACTAGGGACAAATAGCAAATAGATATATGGACTCAAAGCTAGGGCTGTCTGACTACAAAGCCCATGGTCATTATATTTACTGAGGAAAAAAATATGATGTAACTTTCAAATCTTTAATTATATGACAACTTTCAGCTTAAAAACTATCACTAACAATAAGAGTGAAAAGTTATAATCTCTAAAGCACACCCAGAAGAAATAAATACACTTGTCTATTAGTTAATGTCTGTTTTCCCTGTGTTCATTCCTTCAGCACAGGGTCAGTGACAAGGTTCAAACAAGATTCTCACAAAGTCTATAAAACGTTGAAAGGCTTTTTAACTTCCTGTTAAGAAGTAAATCAGATCTGTTACCTAAATCTTAGAGCACTTTTAAGTCATAAATCTTATATTTCAGTGTGAAAAAAAATCAAAACAAAACTTAAAGATCCCATAACTTTAATTTTGCTTCCAGGATCAGAAATAAACTAAACTATTAAATATTTTCCCAAGATAATAAGAGATAATAAGACTATCTTGTTTTGCTTTGAGTTAACTGGGTTAAAACTGTAACATTCATGTTGAAATATCTTGCTACTATATTTTAAAATGGTATACTTTAATTTTCACAAATAAATTTCAATTTTCAGTTGGTTATTAATCTGTCAAATTGGAAATCTGAACAAATTTTTATTTCAGATTTAGTAGTGTTAGGAATTTCCAAAGAAGTGGTCACTTATAAAGCCATATCTAGTCTATTTTTTAGACTAGAATGTAAAAATACTCCATGAACCATCTTTTTTCATGTTTGTTTGTTTTGCATGCCAATAATTCAATAAAGGCTTTTAGGGGAAAAAATGCAAAGCACAGAGAAGAAGAGCTCCATGCTTGTAGAAGCATAACCAATTCTTCTGATTTCTTCTCTTAAAGTAGACCTATATAAGAGAAACATTCCTGAGATTTAACATGCCATCTAAGATGTCATGACACTTTTGCTTCAGTACTGTGATTTCCATGAAACTAGGGTTGCAGGGCTTACTTTGAAGACTATTGATCCAGGCACTGTGCTAAGTAAAATATACTCATTCACTCACTCATTTATTCAGTAATTATTTATTACCTACCTTATGCTAGTATTATTCTAAGTGTTTAGGATATTCTGGTGAACAAAATTAAGATCTTTCTTTCATGGAGTTCCCATAACACAATGAAAATAAGTAAATAACATAGCCTCTTAGAAGGTAATAAGTATACAGGATGGACAAAAGCAAAACTGCGCAGAACAAAGAGGATTGGCAGTGCTATAAGTAAAAGCTGTAACTTTAAATAGAGTGGTCAAGGTAGGTCTCACTGGGAAGGTGACAGTTGAGCAAAGCCTGGATGAAGGAAGAAAGGAAGTTGGCTGTACTGATAATCTGAAGGAAACGCTTTCTGAATACACAGAGGAAATGGCCAAGGCAAGAGATGAATACGTTATGAATTTTATATTCCAGTGGCAGAGACAGGTAACTGCAATACAAGTGCTAAAACCTGAATATAAATGGAGCAGATAAGCAACAATTTAAATATGCAAGGAATATGCTTTGAAACCAGAAAATTTGCAATTACATATCTTAGTACAGACAGTGTCTGGCATTACTGCTTTTACTTCTAAAAGAAATCTCAGTGAATATCCTTTCAGCAAAATGCTGTACCCAAAACGGGTCTCAGAGAGTATCTGTCCAGCTGAACTTTGAATACAGAACCAGAGGTCAGCCTCTGCTAACTACCCCGTGTGGCTGACATCAAACCTTTCAGACTCTAGATCTTCATTCCCAACCTGGAGTCACATGTAAGAAGACACTCAATAGACATTTATTTGTGATGAATTTTTGATGGTCCTTGAGAGCAAAAACCTTTAGCCAAACAATGCTTTTACCCTTCTGAACCACTTCAGTAACTCTCCCCTTCAAAATAATCTTGTAGGTGATGGGAGGGAACATGCATAACTAAAGATCAGTAACTCGACTTAGTTTCCATTTTTTAAAAAACATTCTTAATTTTCACATTTAAGTTCAGTTTAATTTCATCTGTCCTCCAAGTCCTAAATATAACACAAAGAAAATAAAACCCTTGGTCTGAGGAGTCAAAACGCAGACAATTGTTTGTTTCTACGGTAAAGATTTTTCTTTTCTATGTGTTAGAATAATCGTAACTTTATTTGTCATAGTAATGAAAGCATTTCATGCCTTTTTGCTGTTTTTCTATTTCTTCACATAAAACAGTTCTACTGATCAGTTCGCATTATATTCTAGTGATGCATGCATGGAGTTCTAACTAACAACACTGAGCACTACAAGCATGCCAAGGCGACCTATCATCTTAAACTTCTTGCATTAAACAAGACCTTATGTCTTGTGGCGCATAGTTGAATGATAAAATTGGTCTTCTGGTTTTCATACTGAAGATTTGAATAGATAGACTGAGAAAATATTTTCAAGCAAGTTTTTCTTCCAAGTAAATATACCCTGATAAATTCATCACTATGTTCACTCCTTTCATCTGTATACTCTTAGTACCAGTGTATTTACTCTGTAAAGTACTATTTACATAGGCTAATATAGTATTTTGCAATTATTCTCAAATGTCTTTGGTTGTTTCTGCTTTATTTTCCCAGATTATAAATTCTTGGAAGATATAAACTATTGAGCCTAATATTAATTTGTACTTTCCACGACTATTTATTAAACACCTACAGTGAATCAAGAACTGTGATGAGCACTAGAAAGTTAAAAAATGAATCCAGGTTACCGCTCTAGGAGAGTACATCTTTCAACAAGAAAAGTAAGAAAAGCAATCAATGTGTCTTATAGTAAAAATATATGCACAGTTTTGTGTATAGAGAGTTAACAATGAAGACATTAACACTCTTAAACTTTTCCCATTTAGACTGACTCAGTCCGGTTATAATTGAGATATGGAAAACTCACATAATCTGTAGAAACAGAACCTACAGGGTCAGAGGGCCGGAGGAAGTTCAAATAGGGAAGAGAACTCCATCTAGACAAGCAGAAACATGTAGTGTGGTCAAATGTGCACAATGTCAAGGCACTAAGTATCCTGTCCTGATGAAAAAACTGCAAAGAGTCTTTCACATACATGGTATCAGTGAACTTAACGAGGCAAAAACCAGATAAAATGTAGATTCAGATTTGAAAGAGGAGAAATAGGGGAGTTGATAACTAAAGTAGTTTTAAAATTAAGGAGTAAATGTACAAACGTTTTCTCACTGTAAGTTGATGGAAGTCAATGTATTTCCCACATCTAAAGCCTATCAATGACTTAAAATTCCAGCCTTTAATAGTAAGTTCCATTTCTGAGGCTGCATGCTTTTCTTGAGAGGAGACAGTGGGGAGGTTTGCTACTACGTTCATACTGATGAAACATCCACCTGAATGTAAGATGGAAACCACATTTTACATTTCTTTTACTTGTGTATTAGCAATTTTTAATTTTTGAATTCATGTGTAGTAGTCATTTTATCAGCATTCTTTTAAGTATCAAAAAGAACTAAAGAGTACGTATCAACTCTTAAAAATATAATGTCAATACCAAAAGCAATGATTTTTATATTAATGTAGACCATAAAGCCTAGAGTTTAGGAAAATATTTAAAACATGTCTTGATCCAAAAAAGCATTTTCTTTCTTGCAAAGCATATGAGTAAAAAGAGAATTTATATTCTAAAGGCACTTCCATTATCAAATGACAGTAGTGGAAGAGAAAGACATTTAACTTCAAATCTTTCTAATTGCACGTGAAACGTCTGACAAAATTGGAGATCCCTGTTTTTAATTTTTTTTTTCCAGTATAGATCTTCACTAGGACATCATAGCCCATACAGAAAAAAAAATTAAAAACAGACAGGCTCATTTCCATTCTACACTTCACATGCAATCAAAAAGGCTTGCAAAAAATAGCTTTCTCTGCCATACTCCCTAGCCCCCTTGGGAGCACAGACTTCAAGGGAGATGAGAGGTAACCACCCACAGAAAGGAAGGAAAGGAGCCCTCTCTTAGATTACTATGCACAATTTTATTTAAATGTAACTTTAAGTCTTCATTAGAAAGAAAATAAAATTTATATTGTCTAAGAGCTCAGCTTTGTAAATTTCTAAAAAAAAAATTACATTGTTGCCCAAATCAAATTTAAAATCTAAATTAATCAAGGACAATGAGCAGAAAACAAGCCTACTTAAATTGCTACTCAATGGACAGACAGCTCAATTTGAGTCTATACGAAAAACCTGGTAAATTGGAGGGGGGAAAAAAGTCAAAAATTTTACAATTTTCTCTATCACCCAGAAAACTAAAGAAAACATGTAAGGATTCTCTTGAATTACTCAGTATCTCCTTGAGGGAAAGTGCACATTTATATTTCAATTATTTTTGTATTCTCAGCACTTTGTGCCTGGACAAGAGTAAGCATTAAATAAGTATATGTTGTATTTAAATATTTATTCTACTCTCCATTTTAATTATTGCTATTTAAGTTTTCTTCCCCAACCCCCCAGGGCCACTGACCAGTACTGGTCCCTGGCCTGTTAGGAACCGGTCTACACAGCAGGAGGTGAGCAGCCAAAAGCCAGCGAAGCTTCATCTGTATTTGCAGCCGCTCCCCAGCGCTAGCATCACCGCCTCAGCTCCACCTCAAAACATCAAGTATTAGATTTTCATAGGAGCACCAGTCTCTGGTGTCAAAAAGGTTGAGGACCACTGCTCTAAGTGATGTCTTTGGTGCTGTTTCGTAGAATTTAGTTTAAAACCCACAACAATGGTATTTGCTTAATAAATCAGTAAAATGAAAAAAGAACAAATGATGATGGATTAAATTTTTTCCTCTGTTGCTACTCTGAATCTTTTATTACCTCTCTAGAGTTTCACATTCAAATCTTTTATTACGACTAATATTTCATTAAATCTCTGGATTTAAGACTATAAGATTACCTAATCCAGCGTTCCCCAAAATGTATACTGCCTCCAAAAAAAAAAATGCTAATGGGTTGTTCTTCTTGAGGGGGAGGAATTTCCATCTTCAAACCAGATTAGGAAAGTCTAGGTTACATGGGTTTCTTAATGAAGACCTTTTCAGAGACTTTCTTATGCTGATGTGCATTATTAAAAATGTGGTATTTTGACACACTATTATTTTATGAAGTAAAAAAAAAATGTTGCCAAACCATGACACAATACTTTCTTATCACAATGATTTTTTAAAGATGATCCTGATTACCAAGATGACAAAACATAAAACAGTGCATCTTAGAATTTATAAAATATGACAATACGCAGTTTCTCAGTTTGATGATGGGATCCGTTTTTTAGGATATTAGTAAATATCAGATTATAATTTAGAAAATGATGAACTTCTAGTCCAAATCCGACTTGGTTTTCCGAGGGAACCAAGGCCCAAAGAAGTTACTTGACATGCTTACATGAGAGCTAGGTTCTCTTGTTTGCAGTGTTCCTCTTCTAATTTATTCATTCATTACATTTCTCTCTTGGACCCATGCTTTGTCATGCTTTAACATGCCCATCTTTAACTAACCTATGTGTACCTACATTCCATTTCCACCCCCATACCGCCATCCCCCACCTTACCACCTCCTGCTAATTACATCTGTGCATTCCTTCAATATCCTTCAGAAGAACTGTCATTGCTCCAAATCCTACTCCATGAAGCCAGTCTGCCACTCTGGGCAGAATAAAACACAATACTTCTCACTTCTATTCCCTCCCTCCATAGTAAAGCAAAGGAGAAAGTGTTTATACAGAATCATAAAACCATCATATACATAACTTCCTTCATTTGATAGATAATAGAACTTGAATCCAAAGTGGCCATCTTTCTCACCAGAATGTACATTTCTTAAAAACAGAGATCACATTATTTATAATGTGGCACTATTTTGATACATAAGATGATGCTATTTATTCACATCCATTCATAAAGCAAATATTTATTGAACACCTATTATGTGACAGACACAATTCTAGTTGCTGAAATGCAGTAGTGACCTAAATAGACGCCCTCCCCCGCAAAAAAAAAAAAAAAAAAAGTCTGCCTTTCTAGAGCTCACTTTGCAGCAACTAAGGATTTTCTTGTATTAAAAAAAGATTTTGGCCGATAAAACCCATCACCTTTCCCAGACATACTTGATGTCCCATCCCCTCTTTTTTTTATTTTTCTAGTTACTCTTGCTTATAGCCTGAGATTAAAGTTTCACAGAATAAATTTCTGGGTAATGTCAGATAATGTTAACACCTGAGGGTAATATCTAATTCTGAAAGATTTGAGAACAATGTCATATCATTCTCTGTTTACAGATAAAAATAGGAGAAAAAGTTACAAAACATATTCTTGGGATCAGAAAAGCAAGTTGGTGGTAGAAATAAACTAGTAAATACAGATTAAGCTTCTAATCTGTTTCTTCTTCAACACCAATAATGGCAAGCTCTGAAACTTGTGATGTTATCTAAAATTTGCACTAGAAATATTAAAATATTAATCAAATGAAATATGAAAAGCTGTATCATTCTGTGAGCTAACATGCATTTCTGTAACAAAACAAAATCTTAAAATCTGTGCTTTAGAATTTTCGATTTTCTTTGCTTGCTTCAAATTCAAATAATTTAATGATTTAAATTAGCATTCTATTTATCATTTGCACTTATGTGGCTGAATATGATAAATATATCTAGTGTTGGAAGAAATGCTTATCATAGTAGTTATTCAGTAAATTTAAATTCTATAAACGTACAGCTCTTACAAATCACCTAAATCACTGATATCTTTGTCATTTCATGATATATTTTTTATAACATGAATTTTGGGTATGGCTAATACAAGTACAAATATACTAAACATAAAAAAAAATAGAAAAATAGGTAATTAAAATAAATAAAATGGAGATTTAAAATTTTTAAATAAACGGTTAATTTTAAATGCAAAGGTACAAAACGTAATTAGATGATTTGCCATTGCATCTCAATAAAATCTATTTTAAAGCATTTTAAATTAAAATGGATCTAGCAAAAGCAGCCGTGAGAAATTCAGTCTCTAAATAAAATGTTTAGGATAAAACTATAAACTAGAAAAGACTGATAATGAAAATTCATCAAATCTCTAGCCTCAGTATTAGTGAGTCTTTGTGAACTCACTAATATTGCCTCATTCCTTCATTAAACACATGTCTGGTGAGAATCAAAGGTGGCTCATGCTCATTTTAATAAATCCTTCTATGATCTGTTATGTGACATTATTGTGAATATATGTTCAGATAAATAAACATCTATAACTTTACCTATATGATTCCCCAAGTCTGTATTGTCTAGATAATCTAACCTGTAGAATTATCATTTGCTTTTAGAACTCAAATGTTTTATATTCTTTACACCCATTGTTAATCAACTAGTGAATAACAAAACTAAAATCTATTTTATTTTTTGTTCATGCCCATTTTATCTCTGTTGCTACTAGGTATTTCTATATATTTCTAATTATTAATATGTAATATGAATAATTTGTCACATTCAACAAAAAGTTAACAAAATTCACATTTAACAGACCATATGCCCAACACCTTATTCATACAGATGCATTGTTCTATAATAATTTAGCCTTGTGCAGAAATAAGTTTTAACTCATGCAGTAATTAGATGCTATATAGCAACTTTTCAACATTAGCTAAAACTTTATTATATCATAGAGCTACTAAGATATTTGGTTTTAGAAAAAATATAGCCACATCGGAGTACTCATTAATGAACATTTTAAATATAAATTTTCTTAGTTTCCAAAATTATTTTAATTCATGCAAAACCTGATTCATGCTTAACAGCAACATGTTAAACTAATAACATATTCAAGATTCTATAAAAATTCAAAACATAGCAAAACAAAATGTGAAATTTTTTTTAATTCTTGGGTGGTCTGCTGAAGAAAATTTAGCTGCATATAAAACTATAAATTACTCTTAAATCAGCTATTTGAATACAAGATAAGTTAATTTATGAAAACTTGTTTTAGTTTACAGAAAGTCTATACATGAAAGACAATTTCAATGAGATGTCCAACCATGAGGGAATTAATTGGAATCCTATTGAAAATGGAAAAAGGTTTTGCACTCCACAAATACTGTTTGAATGTAATATATGTAATATAAGCAGAAAAATTTGTGGTTTGTAAATCCATATGTTCTTAACTAGATATTCTTTACGTACTTTTGTTTAAGTTTTCACAATGCACCTATGTTGCTAATATCAGTACCCTTTCATGCTGTGAAAGAATGTAAATCTAGTGCCATCTACTGGAAAAAGTGGATACCATTCAACCAATTAATTGCAAATTTTCTGTGAATCAAGTGAGTTGAAATTTGTATGTGTATTTGTACACGTATGTGTATTAAAAACTACTTCTTTTTTTAAAAAAAAATCTTCCCAAAGGATTTTAATATAATCAAGTAAATTAGGTAAGACAAAGTTGTAAGAATGGTGAAATTGGAGAATAGAAGCATTAATCCAAACACATGGGAGAGACTTCCACCGGTGATACCAATACAGAAATCAGAAATACTGCATTCCCATCAGTTTTTATATTTGTTTCACGTGCATCTTTGAGAACACAGATTCTGAACCTATGGTCAAAGAGCGTTCTGAGTCTCAGAATTTACAAAAAAAATACTTGAGTCTACAGCCATGCCTCCCTGAACGTGCCCAATCTCGTCTGATCTCGGAAGCTAAGCAGGGTTGGGCCTGGTTAGTACTTGAATGGGAGACCACCGAGGAATACCAGGTGCTGTATGTGTTAAATAAAAAAGAAAGAAAAAAAAGAAAAAAAACCTGAAATTATATGAAAACTTGTGTGTAGGTGCACATGTGTATTTTCTGGGAGAGTCATAACTTTTAGCAAATTACTATGGAGATGGTTCATCTTTTCATGACCCAAAAAAAGTTTTAAAAAAACTAAAATAGAAAGCCAATATATTCGACAGGTAAACAGCACACTGATGACTTCGAATATTTTCAAAAGGTAAATATAACATCTGATGCTAGTAATGAACTATTGCCAGCTCAAATTTGAATAGTAGTACTTCTTATTTATGGATGTTGCTTTGGTACATATCTCTTTACAAGTATTTCCTCATTACAAATGGAGAATTTAAAGCATAACAAATAATAGTAATTTACTCCAGAGAAAAGTGATCAAAAGAGCCAGAATTCTTAATTCTCATAAGTATAATATGCACTTATTCCCTTCCTCTGTTTATCTGCCGCCAAAACTCAAATCGTTTGAGAGAAAACATAAAAGCAAGTCTGGATAATATATATTGAATCTGTTATCATTTTTTTATTTGGTTAGCTACAATGTGATTCATACCTAAGACAGACACTATATTGTACTAATGCAATAAAGTGAGAAAAGAGAAGTGAAACTGTTTTTCACTACTCAAAAGGCAACTAAACTATGAACTTCACTTTTAATCTTCCCATATGAGTCTCAAATAAATTTGTACTCTCTGTTATAACTATTAATTCATCTATATGTAAACTTTCCAAATGTTTATTCATTCATTTAACAAATATTTATTAAGTACCAGGCACTGTGGTAAGCTCTGGAGCCGCAAGCCCCCGGTTCACAGAGAATTCTAGCTATACAGATTATACTCTATAACTTGCAAATACCATTTGTAAAATATCTCTCTTTAATACTTCTAATTTCTATATTAGAATACTATGATATCTTTACAAACTGCATAACAGCCATGTGGCTCTTCAATCCATGGAGACTTAGATATGCCACTAAAGTCAAGTGAGAGTAACAACCACATATTATGTGTATGATGTTAGAGAAAAATATAACATCGCTATTAGTACTATTTAGACAAACACTCTCTCTTGACTTTGAAAGCTACCTTGATATCTAGTCTAAGCTAAAATTAGACTTAATTTTTCAAGTATTAAAACTATGTATAAAATTGTGCTTCCTAAACCCTCCTGAGATAATGCTTCAGTCTCGGTTTAGAGGTAAGGAATTCTAATGTTCAAACATGGAAAATATGCCTGTCCTCCCACCACAACCTATCAGATTTTTCTGTAAATTCCAAGCCATTAATTAGTACTGAGTTTTAAGATTTGACTTAGCTAAAGCCAAACGAAAAACAAATGACCGTTAATAAAATCAGAATTTAATAGATTATCTAATTTGAATTTCTCATTTTAAAGATAAAGAGACTAAGATCTAGAGAGGTTTACTGATATGTTGAAGGTCACAGAAGTTAATGACAGAGCTGTGGTTAGAGTTTTCTGACTCTCATTCCAGTGCTCTTTTTAGTACATAAAAGAAACTATTATAGGAAATTAAGCAGAAATTCTGAGAGAGAAAAATTACCTTTAATTACAAACATGAGCAAACCATAACTCAGATGCACTTAATAAGCTCTAAATTAAAATTATGCTTTATTAAAAAATAAAAAGTAAAGGAAGTCAAAGCTGAAAAATGATAGATCACTCTTCTGGGATATGGCCTTCATACAGGTCAATCCGGTTATAATCAACTTTAAGAGCCTGTTCCAATTATTTTTTAGTTCTGGAATTATTTCGTATTGAATAATGCCTGAAATTAGTAGGGAACTGGCTAAGGAGCAGAAATCTTTTTGATTTACAGAGATTTTTGTTGTAATGGGTTTTGACCAGGGAAGAGTAAATTAAAGCAAGACTTCAAACTTTCACCTTAATTTCCTGTATCTCCAATTTTGACCTCTTCTCTCCCTACTTGTACAAATAAGAACTAGAATTCCCCTTCCATTTCGTTTTTATTTTTTGAAATTTAGTTTGTTTCATTACTGTTGAACCTAACAATTTCTTCGACATTTCTATATTTCTATGAGTAAAATTCTGGTAAGAGAAATGGATGATAAAGATTTTATGAATATTCGTTGTAAAATATGTAAATACTAGAAGACAGACTTTCATAACACTTTAAAAAGTAAGTGGTGCTTGAATGGCTAAGGAATTATGGAATACTATTCTAGCCAATTCATTTATTAAATTAAAATAGGTTTGCAAGCCAGAAAGACATACTTTCTCTAGGCTTTCATCAGTGCTGAGTAAGAATAAAAGAAATGTGTTATATATTTATAGGACTA
>NW_006443138.1:3833092-3842218 GCF_000325575.1 Pteropus alecto | reverse complement strand
ATATAGGTAAAATAAATAGATCAAAACACCATAGTGAGATGGTTCTTTCTCAAACATAAAGTGCATTTGTGGTTCCTATTAAAGTAAAAATAGTTAAGTAAAAGATGAGACAAATTTGAATGTTTTTAAAAGTCTATTATATTAGAAATACATAAAAAATATATACCAATATTGACATAGATTTCTATAGTAAACTTAGTGAACATTTATTTATATATGGTGCTTACTACATGCCAGCCACTGTTCTAAGCAGTTTTTACATCCTAATCTATTTTATATTCACAACACTTACTCCAATAATAATACAAATAAGGAAGCCAAAGCACACAGCTAGATAAGTGGCAAAGCCAGATTTCAAACCCAGTCAAATTCCAGGATTTGTGTGCTTAAGTACTATATTACAATGGTTACTTCTTAAAAATGGCTTTGTTGAATTTATCTTTGAATCATTTTGATTTAAAAATTTAATGACACTTGATTTAAAAATTTAATGACACTTTCATAATATTCTCAGAGAATATTATGAAACTCTTTAATTCCATGACTGTCATATCTCGAGGAATATCCTGTTAATTAATAAATTATTTCTGTAAATACTTAGCTTCCTCTGTGTACTACAAACTCATGTTACAAGAGCTAGCTAGCTATGCTGGTGTTCTCACACGTTTGGGTTTTTTTTTTTTTTTTTCAGTAGAAAACATGGTTATATGTAAATTAAATACTTTTCATGCTCCAATATTATATGTAATATATAGTTATGAAAAAGTTCCACCTGGCACAGGGACTACTACATTGGCTGATGTTCTCCTTCAAACTCATACAAAATTCAACAGATAAACCTTGTCAG
The DNA here is from genome assembly GCF_000325575.1 of Pteropus alecto. Lineage (NCBI taxonomy): Eukaryota > Metazoa > Chordata > Mammalia > Chiroptera > Pteropodidae > Pteropus > Pteropus alecto. The sequence goes on along the minus strand of NW_006443138.1, from coordinate 3,841,371 downwards.
TTATACAGTCTGACCCTCTCTCTAGCCCATACCCCTTCTTCTCAAACCTACTGCAATGACCATTGTTAAGGCTCTCACCACTTCTTGAGTCCCTCCAGCCTCAAACTCCTCCAAGAGACTCTAGGGTGGCAGTGCAGGGCCACGGCTGGGTGGGGGAGGCAAAGGTACTGAGAAGAGTGGTTGCAGCCCCTATGCATTAAGCTTCATTAGCCTCTCATGTCACCACAAACAGACATAAAAGCTCTTTAAAAAAAAAAAAACAAAACAACAACAGATGTTTACTATTCAAATACAGCTTTAAGACAAATGCCCTATCCTCCCTTCTAATCAAGTTGCCATCCAAGCCTTCTTATAGAAACATATGGAACTAGCACTGACCCTCCACCATACTAAATCAATAATCATAAAATGCAAATCAAGTCACGTCATTCTCCCTTCATCCCTCTTCCAAGATTTAAATTCCTTAAAACATCATATAAGGCGCTTCCTGATTTGGCTACTTTCCTTCCTCACCAATTCTACTTGCCATCACCAACCCAAGCTAGCCATATCAAATAACCTGCACTGCTCTGAACATACCTTGCTCTCTCAGGCCTTTGTGTTTTGTCCATGCTACTCCATGTATTAGAAATGTCTTCCCCCTTCTTTGGGCACGTGGCTGACTGTTGTGCATAGATTGAGAGTCAGCACATTGTATCCTCTATGAGGCCCTCCTTATACTTCAGACTCCTTCCCTCTCTTCCAAAATTTCTTCTTCTAAGCAAAGAGCTAAGGCAGTCTTCCTCTAGATTCCCCTAACATCCCAGGTATTAATATGTTTAGTCTAGTCTTAGCACCATATGGTTCGATGGTCCTCACACAGCTCAAGCTCCATCTTGTGAAAGCAACTGGTTTAATCTTGTTTATCATTGTATCCTCACTGCTTCACACAATGCCTGGCACTCATAGTTAATGTTCAATAATGTTTAATGAGTTAGAATTAAATTCTCTATACAAAATAGTACTGGACATATGTATATTAATAGAAAATATAAATAATATTGACAATAATGTTCACAGAAAATAGCTGGCCACTATGATTTTTATAATAAATTATTAAACTTATGCTTATACAGGCACCTAATGAAATTTTCAACTTTCATGTCTCACCTGTTTAATGCTTAAAATCACATTTTTAAAAAGTCTGGTGGTTCTTAAGTTAGAACCACCACTATATTAGTTCTGTTTACTTGGTTACTGTTAAGTAGAATATTTTTTCATTTTAACTACAATAGCTAACTAGCTTTATAATTCTAAAGTTGTTCGTTTTAATTTTCTTTCTTTCCTAAAGGAATGGCCACATATGGAATGAAAGCATTTCATTATCTTTTAACAAGGTGAATGTGCTATTTTGTGTGATTTAGGGCAGTGTCTTATCAAGACTGCCAGCCTCTTATGGGCAACATTATGATTTTCAGATGTGTAATGTGCATTAAAAAACAAGTAGGTATCATGAAATATTAGTGACAATTATATACTGAGCAAGGAAACTGGACAATGTTTGTAAGGGTCGTAAGGATTCTGGAAATGAATGTTACTCAAAGTAGAGTGATGATTTATAACCAACTTCCATCTTCAAATTAGGGCCCGAGTAAAAGAAAACAAAATTTAGCAAAGCATTATGGTGTATCATTTCCTGCAGCAGAAACACCCATCCAAACCAGTGCCCTTACTAGGTACAGTACAAGAAGCAGCAACCTGAGGGAAGCCCACAGGCTCGAAGGGCTACCGGCTGGCTCTTTGTCACCAAATGCAGCAGGTTGAATGCAGACATCACTGTGATATCTTCACCAACAAAACGAGAGGCAAAGAACAGGGGCAAGAGCTGAGTAGGAGAAAAAAGAAAAAAATTAAAACATCACAAATGTTAAACACATTCATTGCACAATTGATGACCTGAACACATATACACAGTGCTAATAAATTTCAAATACCTATTTTTCAGATGGTGAGCTTACTTTGAACCCAGGTTTATCTATATATTATTAATAAAATATACACAATATAATACTGTAATCTATGAACACATTTTGCAAGAGGTTCAGAAAAGAGACCAAGTTTAAAACAGTGTTAAGGAATTAGCGTTTACGGAGTTCACACCATGTGACAGGAATTGTCTGGGGCCTAATATACACATTGAATCATTTCGTTCTTACAATAACCCTAAGAGGTAGGTTTTATCCCCCAGTGCATATGTGAGGAAACCAAACCTCAGAGGTCCAAGGGCACAAAGCAAATAACCAGTGAAAAAGGGATTACAAAACCCCATTATATCTAACTGCAAAACTGTGTATTCTTCCTTACACCATGCTGCTTTCTTCCAGCAATTATTTGCAAATCTTCCTCCCTGGAGAGGACTGTAAAATATTTTAAGATTGTAAGATTAAGAGATTTCTTTTGTTAGAGTTTTATTTTTGGTTAATAGAGAACCAAATAACCTAGGGACAACTAGGAGACTTCACTTTAGAAAGTGTTAAGTTTGAACAAAGCATAACAAATATGAATTTTCATTTGATTTTATGATTTATACTTTCTAGGTCAATTCGGTGAATAATATTCACAACCAAGCCTTAAAAATTGTAAAAAAAAAAAAAAAAAAAAGAAAAAAATATTTTTTAAAGCTTTTGGAAATGAATCATGTGGAAGAAGCTCAAAACTGTGTGTGATAAACTTTAGAGAAAAGTTCAGTTAAGAGTTTTCTTTAATGTTTTGTATAATTTTCCAGTTGGTAAAGATTAACTTGAAATGAAGATGAAAAATACTATATTAACTTCTAAGATTTTATTTCAAATTAGCATTGTTAATTTGAAATATCCACAAATGTCAAAAAATGGATACAAAATTAATGGCTAGTTCATTTCCTGACCCTCATCCCTTCCTAAAATAAAAGTCTGTTCCTAGTCTTTTCAGACTTTCTTGAAGAACAAACACATAATAAACTGATATATTTTACTAAATCGCTCTGGAGTATATCTGACAGAAATCTGCTTGTATTAACATGCCTGAACTCTGACTTCTCACTACAAAACTAAAACATTTTTGTGTTACTAACTGGACACAAAAGAGAGGAAGAGGGAAGGTAAGTATCACAATGCACAGCCTGAAAGAACCATTAAACATAAATAAACATGCCATTTTCACGAGTGACTGCAGAGCAGGGAAAGGAGAGCATTCCTTTGGAGCAGACTACTGACTAATAAAAGATCAAAGGTCTATACCTCACAACACTATAAATAAAAATGTATTTTTTCCTCGTGACCTTCTCTGTGAGGAATAAAGTGTGCACGGTAAATGTAATTACTTAGTAAAGCCGTAGCCTCATTGTGCTCCCGCAGCTGATCATAAAACGTCTTCCTACTCTGTTTCATCAACTGCTGTACCAGGCGGCCTGCGCGCCTACCGATGGCCGCGGCCATCTGGCTTGTGTCAAAGCCAGCGCACAGGAAGAAAGGGAGTGATGTCACTCTGCAGGTCAGGCAAAGAACAAAGATGCATTCTACAATTAAAAGTTAAGGGCCTCAAATACCGGGGGCCCTCTAGCAGGATATGACTGTGATTTAATGCTCCAACTCTCTTGCACTTATTTCTACCCAATAGCCACGGCTCCATCTAGTGGCAAATTAGTTTTGCCCGGTTTTCTTTAAAAGCAACCCTGAAAGTACATTAGCACCAATAAAGTAGAGCAACTAAAGTGATCCATAACTTTTAGAGCAGTATAGTCTTTTTGACTGAAGAATACAAAAAGTATGATTTGTCACACTGTTCTTCATTTTAAAACTCTACAAAACATGCATTTTATAGCTTAGGATTGATAAAAAACCTTAATTATTTTAATACCTTAACCCTAATTATAGTGAAAAAGCAGCCATTTTTACAAAATGCATGCAAAGTGATATTATGTATGCTCTACTCTGAAAATATGCAGCTGGGATGTAAAGTGAAAACTGGTTCTAAAGAATGGATGCATGCATCTGGATGCTCTGGTGAAATCAAATTCATAATCTTATACTTCCAAAGAACAAAAGAATTGTCGTTAAAATGGCTCTAACATGTCGTACCAAGAGCAACTCTTCTCTAGAACAGAAAAAGAAATATTTTTATGCTGAAATGATTAATTTACAAAATTATTTTTTTCACTAATGGTTTACGTGTGTAAATGAAATAAAAGACTTTGAAATAAATGTTTGCAGTAAATGAAATAAAAGATTTTGAAAACCAATGTAAAATACAGAATGCATTTGCATGAAAGATAGGATATCGTAACAGATATGTGTGAGTTATAGGGTCAGATGGCCTGGGTTTGAATCCTGCCCCTAACTAGTTGTATTACTTTGGACAATTCACTTACTCTATCAATGACTCAGCTTCCTCAACTCTAAAATAAGTTAATTGATAAAAAGGTCTTGGAACAACTCCTGGCACATAGTATATGTTCAGCAAATGTTAGCTTTGTTATTATTTAAATGTACAAATATTTGCTTTATTTTAAAATTATATGAATTAGAAATTTGTAATGGTCCATTTATACCCAATCCTACTTAGAGTTAGCAGGCCATTCTCCAAACATAGAATCCTCTTTAGGCCAGAAAACTAACCACTCCTTGATGGATTTCCACAGTGAATTACTGTAATGAAAACAGTGGAATAGAGATATCCTAAAGACAAGAGTTGATGAAACCCTTGGCATGTGGCAAGCACTATTCTAAGCACTTCACATTTATTAATTCTTTTAATCCTCATGGTCTTATGAGATATATATTATCATTTTCCTATTTTTATATGAAGAGACTGAGATATAGGAAGGTTAAATAATTTGCCTAAAGTCTTACAGCTAGTAAGAAGCAGAGCCCTTAACTAATTGGACTGAATGCTTTAATAGCTTTGAACCCGGGCCATCTAACTCCAGGGCCAGTGCCCTGGATCATTAAAAAAATGCCAATTAAAAGACTGAGGTTGTACCAACCCACTCTAGATACTCTGATTCTGTTTCTCTACTAGATAATGTGGCTAATAATAAACACTCAACACGTATTCAATTAATTCAAGAAGATTATTTAAAGATTCTCTCCCTTCACACAGTAAAAAAAAAATAGGAAGTAAGGGAAAAATCTGAGACATACTCAGATTCCAGGATTTGATCTTTGTTTCACCAGATGCAACTTCCCTTTCTCTTTCGCGTTCAAAAATTTTCTCTTAACTCCCTGGATATACCTTTGTAATATATCCTGAAGACTCCGTTTGAACCTACTAAAGCCTCAGTATGCTGATGACCTTGGTACTTTTGAGGGTCAAACAAACCAACAGCTACTCCCTCTCCCCCTGCCCTCACAAAAAAATTCAATTTTCAATTTGGTAGCTTTCTTCCCATTACATTCCCTGAGCTGCCTGGGTGACCCTTGCCAGAAACAATCCTAGTCCAAAAAAAGAGGCAAAAGAATCACATGTTTCTGACTGGTGACAATCTTTGGCAAAAGAATGAGAATTAAACACCCTGTAGAAATCAGCACTGAGCAAGGGCCACCCAGAACATTTCTAATTCTCCAGGTTTATCCTCAATTTCCTTACATTTGTATTGCCTTTGACTCAAATAATTGCACAGATAAATAACATTTATAGATAATCGACACATTATTTTTTAATGTCAGACATGTCTTATGCATCTTTCTATTTCCCGGAATATCTAGTACATCATTCTGAAAATATTTGGTATTAAAAAAAAATACTGAATGAACAATCCTAATAAGCAGTATTACACTATGTATTGAGAATAGAATTAGATTGCATAATTGTCTATAATTTCCTGCGTAAAACTTTTTAATGATTCCCCACTGCATATTGCAGCGTTTCCCAAACCATATTCTGAGAAACAGGAAATACTCTTTCAAACAATCTTAGTAGTCAAATAATTGTGGAACTGCTATCCAAAGGTCTGAGAGGCTTTATAGTACATACACCTGCTTAACTTTGTTTCAATTGGTGCCTCTCAAATAATTCTAACCACACAAAACTCCTTTCTTTCCTATCACCATCCCACAGAATAATTCTGGTAAATCCTCTGGATAAAGTCCAAATTCCTAAACAAAGCATCCAAAGTTCTAAATCTAGCTGCTGCCCAACTCTCCAGCCTTTTCTTTTGCCATAACTACATGCCCCATCCCACGCCATGCTCCTGCCATACCAATAAACTTGTAATTTCCCCAAAATAAGTCTGCTGTTTCCTGCTTCCACCCCTATGTCTTTGTTCAAATGATATCCTTACTCTCATTGTCACCACTTCCAACTCTTACCCACCACTCCCAACCACTCTTATTCTGATCCCCACTGGGGTACCATGCATGCTAGCACATTCCCAATAACTATTTTCGGAGTACCGATTTGCTTCCATCTATGTCTCCCTCTTCTAGACTATAAACCTCTTAAGGGCAGGGATGGTATCTTTTTCATTTTTCTATCCCAGTACCTGGCACCTAACAGCCATTCATTTATTGAGTGAAAAAAAAAAAAAATGACTGTTTCCATGGAACTGATTGTTCAGGATTATCATTTTCCACCCTGCCATCTTCTGCCATTTCAATAGCTAATGGTGCTTACAGGTAATAATTTGAATTAAAGTTCCTCCATGGGAATTAGAAGTTTTTACGAAGAGGTGGGAAGTTGAAAATACAATCTGACTCGAGAGCCAAAGAAAATTCAAATGCCTTAATTTGATCAAACATTTTTATTTCTCCATCGCCCCCCTCACGCCAGAACTCTGACATCCAAAAATTTGACTAAAGTTAGTTAGTTTTTGGTTTGGGTTTATTTTTATTTCCTTTTACTTTTTTCCTTGCCGTTGAACAATAAACTTCCAAAGAAAGATGGTATAAACAGGAAATCCAAAGAACTCACAAAGCTGATAATTAGCTCCAGGATAAATGAGCTGATTGTGCTAGTGGATTTAAAGTGACAAACATAAAGGTCAAAGCCCTTTCCCATAAATGACAAAGGAATGTCTACATCGCTGGTTTTCCACTGGCTGCTAAAATGTCCCCCCAAAATTGCAGGGATCAAGAGAGTTGACAAATTCGAATTTTGACAAGACAAAATAAAAACAAAAAGCCCTAAACCCTAATCTCACCATGAAAGACAAAGAACATTGTTTTGTGAGAATATTTTCTCATCGTTGCTATTTTTTTTTTCATCTTATTATTAAAGAAACTTCATCATGGACCAGCATTTGGGAAACACTAATCTACCTCTACTAGAAAGTGTTATAAAAATGTTTTCCTTTTTATCAGCACAGTGTCTGACACCCAGTTTATGCTCAACTAATGTTTGTTGTATTTGCTGCTGTGAGCTTGACAGCATCTCAATATTTAAAGACTTTCCTCGTGAAATCAGTGTCTGTTCAGATCCTCTGCCCATTTTTTGACTGGGTCATGTTTTTTTCTTGTTATTGACTTGTACGAGTTCTTTGTATATTTTGGATATTAGGCCCTTAACAGAGGGCCTAATATATTTATGGGAATATATTAATGGGAAAATAAATATATTTTGATCAATAAATATAATATGATCAAGGATAGTTGTCTCTTTACCTTGTTAATGGTTTCTTTTGCTGAGCAGAAGCTTCTTAGTTTGATGTAGTCCCATTCATTTATTTTTTGCTTTAACTTCCCTTGCCTTTGAGGTCAAATTCATAAAATCCTCTTTAAGACCAAGGTCCTTGAGTTTTGTTCCTATGTTTTCTTCTATGCATTTTATTGATTCTGGTCTTATATTCAGATTCTTAATCCATTCTGAGTTAACTTTGGTGTATGGTGATAGACAACAGTCTAGTTTCATTCTTTTGCAGATGGCTCTCCAGTTTTCCCAGCATCATTTATTGAAAAGGATTTCCTTTCCCCACTGTATATTTTTTGACTTTTTTGTCAAAAATTATTTGTCCATGTAAATATGGGTTTACTTCTGGACTCTCGATTCTGTTCCACTGTTCTGTGTGTCTCTTTTGCTACCAATACCATGCCGTTTGGATTATTGTCACTTTGTAGTATAATTTGAAGTCAGGCAGAGCGATGCCTTCAGTCTCATTCTTTTTTCTCAAGATTGCTTTGGCAATTCGAGGTCTTTTGTGCTTCTACACAAATGTGATGATTTTTGTTCTATTTCTTTAAATTTATTCCTAGGTATTTTATTCTTTTTGTTGCAATTGCAAAAGGAATTATTTTTTCCATTTCTTTTTCTGACACTTCATTTTTATA
>NW_006443138.1:3826655-3829827 GCF_000325575.1 Pteropus alecto | reverse complement strand
ATGGTATCAGCTATTTCTTATATTTCTTTCATTTTTTTTTTCATTCTTCAGTTTCTGTCTTTTCCTTTTGATTTATTTCTAGATTTCCGTCTTCGCTATCATTCATCCTTTCCTCTATTTGGTCTACTCTATTTCCCAAGCTTGCTATTTCATTTTTCAACTCTTGCAGTAGGTTTTTAATCTCCAGAAGTTTTATTCTGTTCTTTTTGAGGATTTCAATCTCCTTGCTCTGCTTATCTAGTTGTTTTTTTAATTCCTGAAATTGTTGATATGACTAGTTTCGGACCTGAGTTTTTTCAGAAGTAGCATCTTGAATTGTCGCATATTTCTATGTCTGTAATTATATTTTCTGAGATTTTTCTCTTTCTTTCTGAGATGCCTTGTCACCTTGGTTATTCATGGTGTTTAATGAACTATTCCTCCACCTGGGCACTAATGGAAGAGCATTCTGTGGTAGCTATTATGCGCAGATTCCATGCTCAGATGTGCTGGTGTGCAGTTTGGGTGTTTTTTTGTTGAGTTTTAGATGTTCAGCTTATCATTGCTTCAAGGAGAGAGATCTGGGGACGTCTCTCACTCTGCCATGTTTTCGCAAAGTCCCAGCTCTCTCCTCATTTTCTTAATATTTAAAAAGTGCCAACAAGAAAGCAAAAGCCACATAAATCATTTTTGGTTACTATAAAAAATTCCCTCATAATTTTTCAAGTTTTTTGACTGTTCCATTTTGTTGTGTTTATATTGTACGGTTGGTTTTGCTTTCCTAATACTTGAAGTTTGAGTCCAAACTCAAACTTTCTCACTGACTAGTAGCTTTCATTTGGCTACTAATATTAATTTAGAGATATCTATGTGCCAAGTGGTCCTCTAGTAGCGATCTTGTGAGGAAGCTATTCCTTCCTTAAGTAACATTCCCTATAGATTATTTGTTAATACCCCCACCCCACCCCAGAACTCACAGAACTGAAGCTCAATGCCTCTTAGTAACATTTTATATGGCTGATTTTCCTTGTTGAAAATATTCTTCACTTGACTTCTATATGATACTACAAAGTATCATTTTCTTCCTTTCTGGAAGTCACTTCTCATCTCCTATGATACTTTCTTCTGCTTTCCAAACTGTGATTACGCTCCAGAGCTATTGCTTCAGTACCCACTATATTTCTCATTTTCCTCTTTCTTGCAGATCTTACTTGTTTTTACAAATTCAACCATCATTCCTTGGTAGATAACTATAAAGATCTAGTTCTAACACTGAACCAAGCTCTAATGCTATATCTCCTAATATCTTATTTAATAATAATATCAACTTGCATTTGCACGCTATGTTCTAATTTATAAGGCACTTTCATATATATTATGATATAGTCTCATATAGCTTATAAGAAGACATTGTTAAAGAGATAACTCAAAATGCATCCTTGTTTCCTTAAAAATCTTAGTCTCATATCATATTGTTATTCAAACATTTTGCATGTGTACATCTCACTATATTATTGCTAATGATAATCATGTTTGAGCATCTGTACTAGGTGTCTGTGTATGTGTGTATACAATATCATTTAATCCTCGCATCAACCCTAACGTAGGCATTCCTATAAGTGGTAGTCATTAGTGCTATTTGCCCAACATTTCTAGCTCTCCATTTTCCAGGCACATCATTGGAATGTACTTCCTGGACCCCTGTGGTTGAGTGAGACCATGTCACTAATTCTGGGTGAATGTGAACAGAATTAGTTGTGAACAGAAATGATAATGTGTGTCACTTCTAAGTCAGAGCACTTAATTATTGGCATAAGACTCTCCAGGACTTTCTTTCTCTCTCCAATAGTGTCCAGCAATGTTCTATAATTAGATGGTGGCTGCTCCATTAACATGATCCTCGAGTAAGGAAACACAGAGCAGAGTTCCCATCTGACAATGAACACGCATCACAAGCAAGAAATAAACCTTCAGTGTTTTAAGCCATTGGGATCTGGGGATTGTGTGTTCCAGCAGAAACTAAGGTTCAGAGAATAACTTACTTGAGGTCATATAGCTAGTAGATGATGGAGCCAGAATTTGAATTGAAGTCTATTTTAATTTCTTCTACTACATTAAAAATTCCTAAGAAACTCTTGTGCCCCAGATTGCTATCCTTGTTTGGGAAAACAACAGGGTCTGGAAGGATGAGAACACTATGCCAAAAACAATGAGAACACCTTGAAAAGCCCAGAGTCTCTCATTAGTCATCCCTTCTACTCCTAAATATCCCAAGAGATTCTCATCTTGGTCCAGAAGGTTCTTGCCTCTCCTCTCCTATTCAGACATTAAAGGCTAGGAGAGAACTACTTCACCTCAGATCACCCAGAGCTAACACACCAACTCAAGACTTTCAAGAACTAAAGGTTTCACTCAGCTACAAAACTGACTGAGAAGCTCCTGGTCACAATAAAATGACTGAATCTGAAAATCTCATTTTCGGAAGTGACTGGGAACTAACCACATTCACTGCAGCTTCTCTTACTAATCTAACGAATTAGTATCCAGATGCAGACCTTAGAAATAAAGTGTCCTGCTTTTAATCAATCTATAAATATAAGAAAAAAACTATTCGTTTGTCATGATGCTAGAAAAATGTGTATCCTTTCCAGTGGCCCAGAGATCATGACCCTGGACCTCAGGTAAAGGAACTGCAGTAATAACTCACTTTTTTGACTTTTAACTATATAAGCTTTTAGAAACAACCTATAGACAAAAGAGTTGGCTGCAGTTTCAGAACAAAATGTAAACATTAGTAACTTCACAATTTAAAACAAAATGTATACAGCTAATAAAATTAGTAACTTACTAAACATTACTAAACATTAGTAACTTCACAATTTAAAACAAAATGTATACAGCTAATAAAATGTAAAGAAGGCCAGAAAGAAAGGCAGAGGAAATAATAAGAGTAGCAGGATCCTCATCTTGTAGAGATTTGGAGATACTAAGTAGATTAGAAAATGCTAACTGACCTTTAGAATCCATCCTTCCTTCGTCTTAGTTATAGAAAGAACCCTCTGAAATTTTAGCTGAACTATATACAGCTACATTTCTCAGCTTCCCTTGCTGTGTTGTGAACATGATACTAAGTTCTGGCCAATGGAATGTAAGTCAATATGATATATGATCTTTCAGGTCACCTCCTTTTAAT
>NW_006443138.1:3811521-3826625 GCF_000325575.1 Pteropus alecto | reverse complement strand
AGAAATGGGAACAGCTGTGGCAGGACACTTGGACCCTGAAAGCTACTTGATGAGGACAGACTTAACAGGTCATGAAGCAAAACTATTCACCAATCCAATCTTGAGCTATTACCTTTCTTGGGTATCATGAGGGAGAAAGATAAACTTCTATTTATGTAAGTCACTCTATTTGGAATCTCTTTGTCACAATGGCTTGGAATGAAGCCTATCAAAATTGATGAGCAGAAGCTTTTCAGTTTGATATATTCCCATTCGTTTATTTTTGCTTTAACTTCATGTGCCTTTGAGGTCAAATTTATAAAATCCTTTCTAAGTCCAAGGTCCATGAGTTTAGTACCTATGTTTTCTTCTATGCAATTTATTGTTTCAGGTCTTATATTCAGGTCCTTAATCCATTTTTAGTTAATGTTGGTGTGTGGTGATAGACAACAGTCTCGTTTCATTCTTTGCATGTGGCTTTCCGGTTTTCCCAGAACCATTTATTGAAGACTCTTTCCTTTCTCCATTGTCTGTTATTGGCTCCTTTGTCAAAAATTATTTGCCCATATAAACAGGGGTTTACTTCTGGGCTCTGTCACCTCAATAATATTTAATAATAAAAAAAGAAGAAAAATACAAAGTAAATTACAGATAGCAGTTCACTTTTATCTTTAAACACTTCAGGATGCATTTCATTAACTAGAGTTCAATATTTGTTTATGATCTTTAAGGAAAATTTATATAGAATAAAATGCACAAATCTTTAAAGGTTGATGAGCAAATATATAATGTTACATGAGAATTTCATTTCATCTCTCACCCAGTAATAGTCTCTTACTGGTCTTCCTGCCTCTAACCCAGCCCCCCTCCACACAGTGGCAGAGCACGAGTGACAGCTCTGACTGCAGCCATAACCCAGCTTCACATGCTGCCATTGCTCGTTGGCGACTACAGGGAAATTTTCAACCAGTCTATCCTAGCATTCAAGACCTATCAGGCTCACTTTTTTCCTATTCACACAACTTCAGTCCCCAACACTCCTGGTACACTGTATACTCCATTAACTCTTTTTTCCTTTATCTCTAGTACCTCACACAGTGCCTGATCCTTAGTAGGCATTCAACAAGTATTTGCTGAATAAATAAATATTCTCTTCTGAGGGCAGCTATTTGTCATTTTCCACCTTTTCTACCCTCACCATACCACCCATATACTCCATATTATATAAAGAATAAACTCTTTATTTTTAACCTTCAAGACCCAGTTTAAATGTTATCTCCTCTGAGAAACTTTCCTTTACAGCCGTTCCCCTTGCCCTTCTCCCCATCCCTTCCATTAGACGATAAATCAGTTCGTCCTCTATACTACTTCCTACTTCAGTGCTTCTATATCTATTGTTCCATGTTATAATTTTAGGTTTATATATATGCATTTCCTATAAACTCCTTGAGAGTAGTCAGTGGTATTCACCTCTGTAAAATAATGGCCCTAAAAGTGTTTTTATGGAAGTGAACTCAAATGTCACTTCCTCTGTTTCTCCCCATCTCTGTGCATAATGTCCGTTTCCATAGGGCTATAGTCCTATACTGTATCTAGGCAGTGTGTTATATAGGAAAGAGTCAGAACTGGGTTCATATTCCTACTCCATCACTTAACCAGCTGATAAATCCTGAGCTAATTAGCTGCCCTCTCATCATCAGTTTCCTTATCTGCATAATGGAGATCATAACACTTCATTAAGTTTTAGAAGGATTAAATGAGATAATGTTCTTGAAAGTAACTAACAGACTGCTCAGTGAATTTTATTTCTCTCACTGAGAAGGGAAAGCAAGAGAAGGTCAGAGATATCATGTAGACACAGAGATAGAGAATGAGGGAGCAAGCGGGTATATGTAACTGTACATATGTGTGTGTTGGAGGGTTCGAATTCTTTAGTTTTGATCAGGGTAAGGATGACGTGGCTGTTAACAGACAACTCAGCTAAGACTAATTTAATATTAATTTTTGTATTCCAGCAATTATGCTTTAGTGACTGCCAAAAAAAATCATTATATTTGACCAAAAAATTTTCAAGTTTTGCAATCGAATGTTTCAGTCAATCCTATAGAGTGATCTAACCTTATGCATGCATGAGGCAAACGTATCAATAAAACAGAAGAAATGTGACAAAGTAAACTTCTGGTCCACTATAATTTGAACATCTCAATAGGAGTTATAAATAATTGTTGCAATTCAACTAAAACTGCCAATATTTATCTTATTCAAAGATAAAACTGTTCTAGGACTTACAACTAATTTTGCATCTGGATCTGGAGAATTATCTACAACATTAGATACTGAATTCTCAGTAGTAACATTGTGACTAATATTAATTTGTCATCTGAATCCCAGTAAGCTCCCTTGTTCCTAGGTTCTTCTTCCATATAGAATACTAACAACTTTTTATATTCCATAATTACACTATTAACTTACATTCGGGTTAGTCTAAAAGCATTTTCCAGCCTCCTAATTTTGATATTTTGGATTCCTCTTAACAATAAAAGTTTTTCAAAGAAAGGTTAACATGTTTCACAAGTGTGTAATTCCCACAGATAACAGGAGAGCTCAGGAAATGTGCACTTATACATTCTTGCCCACCAGAAAAAAAAAAAAAAGACATCAACTCAAGAACAGACCTTACCCAAATGACATGAATCAAAATATCCCTAAAAAATGCTGAAGTTCAGGTATAAAAAGTATGGTGGTAATCACAGAATACAGTAGATGTTACTATATAGTTATATGAAAAAGATAAAAATAATCCTTAAAAGAGAGAAATTTTAATATAAAAATAATAACTCAACAGTAATCTTGTAGGCCCACAAGCCCCACTTTAGTTAACAAATAAAAGAATCCAAAATTCCTCCTGCAAAGAAGAGTCAAATGCTATTGCATGTTGTTGGTTATTTTTATTTAATCATTTGATAAGTTCAGGCTTAATGATATTTATAAACACTTTTTCAAGGTCATAGACCTAAATTGTGATGTCAATCTTTCAAATGCCTATGAAAGAGAAAAGTAAATAAAACATACAAACATATGGCAAAAGACTGAAAACTACAGAGTAAAGATCATAAAAAGAGAATAAAACACAGGACAAGGAGTGTCATCAAATATGTCCATGTTAACATAAAATGTAAATGATTTAAATGTATCTACTAAAAAAAAAATGACTCTTGTATAAAGCTACAAAATAAGGAAATGACATAGATCAAAGAAAAAAGAAGGGAGAAAAGAAACTACGCATGCAGACACACATGTGCCTGTACACACTCTCACACACACACACAGGTAGCAATACAAATAAATACATTTTAGAAGAGAACTCACTCATGTTCTCCCTCAATGAGATTCCTAATTCCCACTGAAATGGTGACTAGAATATAAAAATACAGGAAAGTCCACAACAGCCCTAGAAACTAAAACAGGCTAAACCCACTTTGAAAAACTTTCACTAGATAAAGTACAGAGAGAATGTATCAAAGAAAAGGCCAATTCTCCACTCATGTCATGTGCAAACACTGTTCCTGCAAGTTAGTGGGAGAGAATCCAGCTGACTCCCACTGGGATTCTAAAGAGAAGGAGCGAAGGCCAGAGAGCAGGTAGGTCACAGGTATGGAGAGCTTAATAACCGGCACAGGGTATATCTGGACCCAACAGGTTACTCTGGCAAGCATTCACAACACCGGAAGCCACACTTCCAGTAGTTCTGTGGCAATGTTCATGTCTAACGTACCGATTTGGGAAGCACCACCATGGCTGACTTGAAAAAACAGGCAAACTTGGACACAATACAAGGGGGCATTCCCCTGGAAATTCTGGATGTTGTTCCAATCAGAGAAAAGCTACTTCAGCCCTAAGGCAACAATTCTCGATACAGCCACCTCCAGTTCTGATGCTGCTTCCCTCCTCTCTACACTGAGGCCACTGGAGTCTGAAAGTTAAACTACAGGAAACCTAAACTTTTCTCTTCTCCCATTTATCGCCCTGAACGATTTTTAAAAAACAGACACCAAACTCAGCTAAAAAGCCTCTCATTCCCCAAAGTGGGCAAACGCCTGCCGCATTCATCTCTTATTGCTCTATTCAACAACCACATTCTGAAGATGAAGCGAGAAACGAGATGCCATAGTCTCTGCCACCATGAAGCTTACATATTCATGAGAAAGATATTATTAGCAAGTGCAATAAGAATCGCAGAGCTGTAAAGAAAAAATAAAAATCTTATATAACAGAGAAAAGTAGTCTAGTTTGGGAGACGTAAGAAAGTGTGCCTGGAGGTAGTATTTAATATGTAAACTAAGAATGAAGGATAAGATTCTGTTGTCCAGATTAAGAAAACGGAAAGAAGTGTTCCAGACAAAGAAAAAGAGGCCATGGCTCCGAGATAAGAGAACAGCCCACTGAAGGTTAAGAAAGCGCAACGTGGCTGCATGGCATAAGTGAGGAACAGAGGCGGGAGGCTGACGAGGCAGGCAGAGGCAAATCTTGGAAGGTGTTATGTATTTACATATACATAACATATGTATTTATATTTATGTACATCTAAATTTGGAACTTCATGCTAAAAAGAAAAGGAAGAAATCAAAGAAGAATAACACAATCAGATATGCAAATTTAAAAGATTACCATGACTGAAAAGGGGGAAAATGGATGGGGAATAGCATGAGACCAGAGGTAGTGAGACTAATTAGGAAGCATTGCAGAAACCGAGGCAAAAGATTGATACACAGCATGTGGCAGGCAAAAAAAAAAAAAAACTTTAGGAGGACTCATGCTGGCTCAAGCAACTGGTCAATGGTGATACCATTTACTAAGCTAGGGAACCAGAAGAGAGGCTTAAGCTTGGGCCAAAAAAAAAAAAAAAAAAAAAAAAAAAAAAAAAAAAAAAAAAAAAAAAAAAAAAATTCATTTTGACATGTTGAAGGTGCCTAAGAGATGGCCATCCAAATGGAGATGAAATAGAAGTAAGTGGATCTACAGGACTGTAGAGGCCTGTGGTTTAGGATAGATTTGGGGGGAGTTAATTTTATACAGATAAAAGCCATGGAGTAAATAAGACTGCCTAAGAAAATGTGTAAAATGAGAAAAGAAAATGTTGGAGCCCTGAGGAACTTCAACATTTACAGGTGACCTGGAGGAAAAAGAGGTAGCAAATAAAAACTAGCAAGAAGCAGCAGTGGCCAGAGAAGAGACAGGTCCAGGAAAGTCTTGTCCCAGAGTGATAATCATGATGATGATGATGATGACTAGGATGATGATGATGGTGCTACTAGCTAACATTTTCCATGAATAATTTTGTGAAAGACAGTGTGTTCAGTAATTCACATATATTATTTCATTTAATGATTACAACAACCTATGTGGTAGGAACAATACTAACCCCATTCTACAAGTGAAGAAATTGAGGCACAGATAATTTAATTAATTTGCCTAAGATCACGTATCTAACAAAATTGTTAGAAACCAAGAGAAAAGACTATTTCTAGTAGTGTGTGATCAATTTATCAAATGCCCTGAAGTCAGGAAGATAGGAACCAAATTGAGTCCATTGGGTTAAATGATACGGATACCATTAGTGGCTTCAATCAAAGCAGTTTCAGTGGAATGATTCTTCTTGTTTTCTTAGACCCTGTATCCCAGCCATGAGCAAACCATCATTTCTGCCACCAGCACCCTGATCCAAACCATTATCAACTCTTAACTGAACTACTGAACTAGCCCTAATGGTTTGCCTGCTTCCACATTAGGCCCCTAACAATCCATTCTCTCCACACAGCCAGAGTGATTATTATAAAATGCAAATCAAATCTTGACGCTGCCCGCCTAAAATCCTCTAATGGCTTCCATCCCACAGAATAATATCCAAACCGTAATGGTCTCAGACCCCCATATGATCTAGCCCTCCTGTTCTCCCTCTAGCTCCTACCACAAAATGGTCTTATTTTTCTACAACAGGCCATGCCAAGTCCTAAACTGAGAATGAAAGTCCCGAGTCTCTCTGGTTCATACTGCATCTCCAGAAATTAAATAACTTAGTGCCTGACACAAGCTCAATAAATATTTTTGGATGGATGGCAGATAGAGACAGCAAGGATGTAAAACAAAAATTGTTAAATAACTTGGTCACAGAGGATGACAGGTCAAGTAGGTTTTTGTTTTTTAAAATGAGAGAAATTTGAGCATATTTAAATAAGGGATAGTAGGAGATTATTCGAGAGTTTGGAAAAATTTAAAAGACATCATACAGTCACAGAATGTGAGAGAAAAATAATTAGGAAATTAATCAATTTAGGAAAAAATTAAAGCTACATAAGAAGATTATGGTACAAAGGGATTTTATATCTCTATGACAAAGTTTTTTGTTCTATAATTTGAGGGGTTGGGGAAAGTCATTAGTTTCCAACTACTATCAAATAATTATTTAATTATTTTCCTTCATGACATCCCTTGGTTATTTCACACTGAAAGGAAGTTGTGATTAGCAATTATATATGTCTGATTAATAAAATAATTATTCTGAACAAATGCAACTTAGTTGGGAAATCCAAGACTCAGAAAGATTAAGCGATTCATTTAAGGTCACACAAATAATTTTAAAAAGAGAATGTCATTGTTTAAATATGAATAAACTGGTCCAAATTAGCAAAAAAAATCAATGAAATCAATCCCAAACCATGGACCAAAAATAAAAAATTGAAAGATTTTAAAAGGATAATGAAGAAGACAAATTTTCTTCCCCTCTGAGTAGGAAAAAAAGCAAAGAATTGAAAAAACAACAACCACCTTGGGTAAGAAAGTTATGGTCCAACCACGAAGCAAATTAAACTGAGACATGACATTAAGCAACTGGTGCTACACAGGAAAATCAACCTGAACATCACACTAGGGTCATTCCTTTTTGAATGTCACAGAAACATGTCTTCAAAAGTTAAATAAAACGAATATACAATTAAAAGAAAAGACCACATAGGAGTCAGAATAGTGTAATGATTAAGAATATGGACTCTGGAGCCAGACTGCCTAGATTCGAATCACAGACACACAAATTATTGACTGTCTCTGTGCTTCAGGCTCTAATCTTAATATGAGTTATCATGATACTTTGTACCTCCTTGATAAGGTTGCCATGAGCATTAAATGAGCTAACATATGTAAACAGTAAATACTTAGACTAGTGCCTGGCTCATAGTAACATCTGTATGTATTTGCTATCATCATTATCACTATCATTATTATTATTATTTGATATATGGATGATGAAGCTTAAAAAGCAATGGGACAAAATACAAAGACTTGACTCCAAAGCAAAATACAAGAGCCCTAATGGATAAATGCAGAAATAAATTAAAAGTAGAAAAACAATAATTTAAAAATGCTAATCTTTTAAAAATGAGTTACATACACCAATACAGATAATACAAACTAATATATTTTAAAGGCAAGAGAAGATACTTTTTTTTTAACCTATCAAATTAGTAAAGTTTTTTTCTTTAAAGCTTAATGAAGAAAATTTTCTTCTTTAATGGTAAAACCATATTAACTAGTTTTATGAGTTAAATTTAGTTTCAGGATGGTCATAGGCAAATTCTATTGGTAGTGTGTGCCCTAATTAAAGAGGACTTCCCCATCTGAGATATATTGTCAAGCCTGAATAAGCAATTCTTAGCTGTACATTTAGAACAATTGACATAGTATCTAGTGCTTAATGCCATTACTTCAGATGGGATATTTAATATGATGTTCTTAATACATTGTAATCTATCCTCTAAATAAACACTAAATCTTTAAAGGGTTTATGTATCTTTGCTTATAGATCAAATTACTGGGCACATAGACTACAAATTTCAAATATAAAACCTTAGTCACAGAATAATATTTATATTTAGTTTCATAAAAGACAAACTGAACCCAGCATAACAAAAGATATAACCTTGTATAATTTACTAATCATGCATTTCCATAAAACATTATAAAAGCTACTTGAATTCTTTTAGACAACCTGTAGATTACAGAATCTTAAAGCAAAAGCAACAGCAGGTGTTACCCAGTCCAATTAGTTCATTTTACAGATGTGAAAACTGAAGCACAGGAACTTTAAATGCCTTAGGCTAGAACTCAGTCTTCCAATTTGCTATCCAATGTTCTTTTCATATGCGGATTCCCTTGCAACATGAACAAGGACACCAATATGCTAATATGCCAATTTTTTAACTGGCTCTGCACACAGGTAAACATCCTCTGCCTTCACTACATCCTCTTCCCAGCCCCCTAAGGAGGGGATCTGACTAGGAAGCATATTTACACACCAAGAAATCAGGAACAACTACAATGCATGCACTTTTTCTTTTTCACTTTCAATTACTATGAGACCAAAACTCCAAGACCATTTGTGTTTCCCCCACCCACGCAACCACCGCACTGTCTTATCTAATCTCCTGGACTGTATACAGGGAGAAGTGGCATACCTTTCCTTACTTACATACCACTACACTAAGATAAAAACTCTAAGGTAAAGTAAGTATCCATCTATAGATCTATGGATCTCTCCCAACTTTAGCTAAGCTCAGATTCTCTGACAAACATACACAATATAAACAAGAGAAATGAAACAACGAATGTAAAATTTAGGACTCTCTGATTTTTACAAGGGCTTATTTTTTAAAGACTAACATGTAGCGCGTTATTTTCCATTGTGCCTTAAGTTTAACATATGTACTAAAGGATTGGTTGGTTTAGTTCAGTTTTGAGTTTCTGTTTGTTTGTTTTGCCTTTAAAATAAAATAGTTGACCCGAGAAATCATAAAGATTCATTGTGTAATTCATAGTAACAGAAGACAGTTATGCCATGGCCATCACAGAGACTGTTGTAGGTATGGACTTGTATGCAAACTGTCTACTAAATTTCATCTTAAAAACAGCGCTACAGCCCTAAGAATGATGCTTGTATACTTGAAAATATAAATTTTTTACAAATGTTCACGTAGTAATCCCTGAGAGTTTTTGATACCCCAGTCGTGGCATAAAGTACACTGCCAGGCAATTGTTGTTACAAGCAATTGTTGAGAGAGAATGTTGAGTAGTTTTCCTGTCATTCCAAAATTTCAGTTATGGCTCAAATTTTCAAACGAAAGTCTCTCACATATTCTACAGTGCGACCACAATGAGCTGCCGAAAGCCGAGGCTAGAACCTCGCTGAGTACCCACCGAGCAAGAAATCAAGTGTTGTCTTAGGCTCTATAAGTCATAATTTGCACATGTGTGCACTTTCCAAATATATGAAAATGCTTTTGCACTTTTTAAAAACATTTCAAATTTTATAGTGGCTTTTTTACTACTATGAATTTTTCTCAGTCAACAGCTACCAAAAAGCACAACCAATAGTATATGGGAGGGTCACCTTTTTAAAACTGAGTTAGAAATTGTTCTTATTCCTGTACACTAAACATAAGTATGTCATTTTAGGCAAATTTATGAACAATGTACTATTTTTAGAAACTTAGAATCAGAATTTACTGTTGGTCAGGAAGCCAGGCCCTGAGAACACATTTCCTACACCAACATTCTTTCTCTATTTCAGCTCGGTGTTTTACAAGCCTCTATGGTCTGTGCAAATAAAGCCCTCTCAATGAAATAAATCCACTCCACTTTTCTCAGGAAGTCAGGTATCGAGAAACTGCCCCACGGTTTCCAGATCAGCACACAGCTGGGTAACCCAATCATGAAATGCCAGGTAACAATGATGCTCCAGGCTACCACAGCCAACTGTCAGAGGTCAGAGTACAGTGGCTAGGGTGGCGAACTCAAGTGTACAGAAACCTTGCCGGAGACACTTAAAGAAGAGGATTAGAACCTGAACATGGCAATAAAAAGTGCCCATAAAGGAGAGAGAGAGAGAGAGAGAGAGAGAGAGAGAGACACACACACACACACACACACACACACACACACACACACACACACACAGCCAAAGAGTACTCCGTCTGGCAGGAATCATATCTGGTTCACATTCTTGGGGAAGGTGAAAGGAAGAATGGAGAGGAGACTGAGCAGTATATATGTTCAAGGCCAACTTGTAGGAAACTAACAATAGAGAGCAAGGCTTGGTGATGATGAAGACTTTTAAGAAGTTAGTCCTTTATCTTAAGAAAGAGAAGAAGCCAACTGAAAGAGGTTAAGCATGGAAGTAGCAGCAACAATTTTGCAGTTTAGGGAGGTCATTCAGCTGCAATATCCTTCGTTCAATGTTTCCCATGTACTGTTGTTCACGGAGTGAGTAACTATGATGTCCCCTAAACAAGGAATGCTCATGGAGAGAATTCCACACACTGACTGGGCATTTTTCAAAGCCAGATCAAACTGTATCTTCTTTACGATGCTTTTCCTGTGCCCTTCCTCTTACTCCAGTCAACAAATGTTTTCTTCTCCCCTTTATTTTTAACCTTCCTTACTCACACATGTTTATCTCCAGCCCTGATTTCTCCAAGTTAGTCTCACATTTCTGATTCTACTACAGATCTCCATGTAAATGTTCTACCAGTACCTCAAATGCAATAGATCTAAAGCAACACTTATTTTTTTACCACCACCCATAAGCCTGCTCTGAGTTCACATTCTCTCCATTGCTGAGGCTTAACACCTTACCATCATCTTTTATTCATTGCTCTCTTTCTCCATATCCAATCAATTGTTTATTTCTGTCGAATCTATCTCAGCAACAGTTCTCCAATCCTGTGGCCACTACCCTTGTTTAGGTCTTTATTCTCTAAGAAAAATTGTTATAATCCTTCTTTATCAATCCAATGGTTTCTTTCTCAATTCAATTCATCCTCTGAATTATTAAATAATATATCCTACAATTCCACTCTGATTATGACATTTCAAGGACCTAAAAAAACTATCTCATAACTTACTAATCCAGCCCAAATTTCCTAGCCTAGCATTAAAGGTCATCCATGTCTAGGTCAAACCAAATTTTCCATCTATAAACTTTCTAGTCATACTATTTCCCTTCATATGTGCTTCAATTTGTTTTCTACACCTGCCCTCTCTACAAGATCTTGTAAATACTGGATGCTCGACAAAAGTTGATTTTCTTCCACATGAGTCTGCTATACTCTCCTTCTCCATGCAGAAAACTTACAGAAAAACATGCTATCGTTCTATATATTTTATCCTCACAAGGGAAATTAGGATGTTCACATATATGAAACTTTCTTTTGAATAAACTTATTGGTAACTATACAAAAGAATATCAATGGAAAAGCCTGTAAAATCTAGAAAATAGACAAGCACCAAGAAAAAAGAGTAGTGTGACTGAGCTCCAATGTCAAAAAAAGAAGGCAGTAACAAGCAGGATGCCATAAAAGCTTCAAAACATTTGAAAAAGCTGGAATCATTTTACCTGAGACGTTGGATGCTGAAAACTTATCAATATTCTTCTAGATGGTTCACTGGTCTAATAGAACTTAGAGTCTAGTGAAGAAGATGAATACCTATGGACTTTGTAATGCAAGATGGTAAAATCGTGTTCTAATCAAGGTACAAAATGTCTCAGAAGCACAAGGAGATGAAAAGTTCTAAGAGATGAAGAAAGCTTCACAACATACCACGCAATAGAGGCTTTAAGGACTTCAACAGAGAAAGATATTCCGGGCAGCAGAAACAGTCTAAAGAAAATGAAGAGGCAGAAAATGCTAGACATGTAAGAGAAACAGGAAAATAAAAGAACTCTTGGTCCCTAAACTATTACTATTTAGAATGTCTCTATCACATATAGTTTTAATGAATTTACCCTTAAGAGCTATTTGAACTTAGCATTTTAATTCGGTGAGTTCAAGAAAATATGCAGATGGTTATCTTGCAGGATGGATCCGTTGTTACTAAACAGGATTTTCACAACTCCGATCTCAACTTCTGTTGTAATTCCTAAACGTGGTGCTGCACTCACTTTATTCCCCACTGGCCTTCTCATCAGCATTTCTATAGCAGTCCCGGGATCACACTGAAGGTATCACACTCTTTTACACATGCAATGCAGTCAAGAGAAAAAAATATATATTTTAAGAATAACCCCATAACAAAAAACTTAATAATGTAAAATCAAACCATGTAACTATATACTACAAAGAACTCTAGAATTAGAAGAGACCTTAGGGAAAATCTAGAACAACCATTTGACCTAGATCAACTATGCCTTTCAGATTCTTTCAGGAGTTTAGGATCAAGGTTAAATGACTTAGTTTCTCTCTGTGCTTGAGACTGAAGGACACGTAAATACCCAGGAGTTGCTGAGAAGCCACATTCAACCATGAAACAGGAAAGCAGAAAAGGTGGTCAGCAAATAGAGAACAATGAAGCAAAGAAAGGCAAAGACTAGAGACTGGGCAAGTTTCAGGCTTTCCAGTCTCTGGTCCCTAATAAGGTCTGTCTGCATTTGGCTCCCATCAAATTCCTTTCTTTCTTTTTCCTAAAACTAGTTCAAGTTCATTTCTGTTACTTGGAGCAGAAACTTAAATGAGGCAATAATCAAAACCCTCCATAAAGTCAATTGGTTGATTCATTTGTGGTCTACCTTTTCTATATTTTCTCTTTATATTTCCTTAAAAGCCATAAATATAACTTTGGTATGCTATGGAAACAAACATGTGAACAGAGGTCCGGGACTGTGCTAAGCATTTTAAAAAGAAAACCCATCATGGCCAGGAAGGAGAAAACACAGGAATATTTAAGGTAAAGCCTTGAGGCATCTGTACAGCAATCAGAGATGCTAACTAACAATTGACAAATTAAATAGCTATCTGATTACCCTCTATCCAATACCAATTTAATTCTAAATAAACCAGATGAGTAAGTCCAAATCAGTCTTCTCTGAGGTTTGATCAAAAGGTGAAAACCCAACATAGGGCATTTCATCTGGAATGCCCCCAAATAACTAGCCACAGTCCTCCCAAACACAGAAAGGTTTGGATGCTCTCCAGTAGCATCCCTAACCTGGACCCAAATTCCAAAACTGAATGCAAAACTATCTTAGGGACTGTGCTTAACTATACCCAAAGAGCAGTTAGGCATTTACCCAGCACTTTCTGGTATTAGGAGAGGGGTTAAAATTAACAGAAGCTTAATATAATTAAACTCTGTCCAGGTGTGCACATCTGTACGTGTGTGCCAGGTATTGAGATGTTCCTGAGGTGGATACAGGCTCCCCAAAGCTGGATCCAATCCCATCAGATCTGACTACAAGTAGACCAGTTTAACATGAATAGCAAGTCAGAGTTGACAATCAGAAGTTTGAACCAATGTAGTGGGTGGCTCTGCAGGGTTATATACACAAAAACAGTATTATAGGATCTTGGAGTTAGAAGGGACTTGAAGACTATGCCCAACCAACATCATCATTTAACAGAGAAGGAAGCTAAACATGTGAACCAAATTCATCAATCAAATCCCTAACTACAATAAGTATCACAGGTGAGATAAAATCAAACGGACTGTGACCAGATTATGATAAAACCAAAAAGTATTATTTCCTAAGGATGCTCTTCAATGGTTGAAAATTTATTTTTAATTTAAAAAGTATAAGTGTATTTAAAAATCTATTAAAAACTACTGTTGGGATATCTTTTAGATATTTTTGTTACTTAATTTTAGCAAAAGAGTAGATTTGTAACCCAATGGGTTAACATTTTGGTTAAGATAGTAGAATAAGCACCTTTAAAAACCAAAAAACTGTTTTTTGGGTGCTGATTCAAACCTAAATGATGTTGTATGCTTGCAACCTTGGCAGACAGGCAGTTTAGGCACTGTGACAAAATTCTAAGTGGCAGAGTTACTTATTTTGATACAAAAGCATTCCAGACATTCACATAAGGCCCTAATAAAAGTCACCAGAAATTACACTTATGTAAGTCAGCTGGGACCAAAATTAAAAAGAATAAAGGTTTAAATGGTCCAAATATAAACTTGGGATTCAAAATTGCTGGCCAGGGGCCACAGTACGGTGGCTTTTGGTCTTCAAGGGCTGCTTTACCACAAGTATTAGGTAAGTCAACACATCACTGAGGAAAAAAAAACATACATATATTCCTTGCACAATCCACTATTTATGATGCAGCACAGTACTTTTTAGAAGATCGCTGATAAAATATAAAGTCAGAACCTGTTTCTCTGAAGAAGTGCTATTAAAGGTACTCCTAAAATATGAATCTATAAAAGTAGGTCTTTTTGCAAAACAATATTAATCAGAAACAAATAAGGAACTGAAATCATTATTTAAATTAATATTTATAAACTGCAGATTTAATAATGTTAATTTTAAATATCTCATTAATCTGAGTTGACAATTTATAAGTTACATGAATCCTGAAGATATTTTATAGAAAACTATTTTAAAATCAATTTTGCCAACAATTTTGCCAAAACTATTTTAAAATCAATTTTGCTACAAATGGAAATACCAAGATAGACCAGAGAGTGCTGAATATAATCCATACTTAAGAGAGTCATTTTTCAACAAATATATAAGTCCTAGTGTTAGCCATACCTTATTTTAACAGCTTAGTGTATTGGTGGCAAAAACAGAAGCAAACTAAAATTTCCTAAGAAATTTCAGCTCGGAGGAATTATAATTTCTGTTCTTCCATGCCAGATGAAATTAAGAGCTGAAAAGTTCTGATGAGTAGATACACATCACAAATATAAAAGTGTATGTAATTTCACACTTACCTTAAACTCTACATTTCTGCTTTCAAATAATTAATTTTTATAATAACGTTATGTAAAAAAACTCACTGATCTTTCCCACATGATTTAAAGAAAACTATCTTAAAAAAAAAAATCATTCTGTTAAGGCTTAACAATTACCAATTTGAAAGCTTATAGTCCTAAACCAAATAATGGAATGGCACCTTTCGTTTACACAGTTGTACTTAAAAGAGTCCAGCATAAAACTTAAAAAACTTGAATGCTTTTTCCATTTCAAAACAAAAGTAGCACCTGGCCAACTAAGCGTTTTGTCCGGTTTTGGCCTATTAAACACCAGCGTGACCCGCGGGAGCCGCGGCGGCCGCGCCTGTCCGTGCGCTCGC
>NW_006443138.1:3766588-3811221 GCF_000325575.1 Pteropus alecto | reverse complement strand
CAGACGCCCCCCGTCGGCGGGGGCGAAGCCAGCCCTGACCTCCTTAAAGCCGCCCCTCGCCGCCCGCGCGGGGCGCTGCGGTGCCGCGCCCCTTCTCGCCTCGGGGAGGGGGCGTCCCCGCAGGAGGCTGAACGCGGCGCCGCCGGCGCTCGGAGGGGGTCTGGGGTCGCGGTCCCACCTCCACTTGGCACGGCCGGGGAGGGAGGGGCGCGGCGGGGCGGGGAGGCAGCCCACACTCACCCGACTGCGCGACTCCTCGCGTCGCGGCCGCGGCCAGGCAGAGGCAGAGGCAGAGGCAGAGGCAGAGCGAGACGGGGCGCGGGAGGGTCTGCCGCGGGCTCATGGAAAGGCCAGGGAGCCGCCGCCGCCGCCGCCGCTGTCCGAGCCTCCCTTCCTCCCTCCCCGGCTCCGGGCGACGGACGGGTCGGCGGGAGGCATGACGGGAAATTCCTGGGCACGGGCAGCCGACTCCAAATATGAGCATAGGAGACGAGCGAGGGAGGACGGCGGAGCGCGCCCGCCGCGGACGGGGCCCGCTGCCCGACCTCGGCGCCGCCAGCTCCCTCCTCCTCCGAATCCTCCGAACCCTCCGAATCCTCCTCTTCTACAGCCGCCAGAGGCCGCCGGGCGCGATCCAGAGATGGAAGCCCTCTTCCAGGGGCGTGCCTTCCCAGTGTTAAAACCCAAGAGCAGAGCAGAGCATCCCACCTACGAGACCCACCTGCGACCCCTGAGGGCTAGGAAAAAGAGAAACCACCGCTAGGACACCGGACCGCGAGCAAGGGACCGGGGCGGGGAGCGAGGGGGAAGACTGAGTTTAAGGGTTTGAGGAGACTCTTGCTCTGCCCCTGATGAGTTGCGAGCTTTGGTAGTGAAGGGATAAACAGATCTGTCAAATACTAAAAAGTGTGGGAGGGTGATGCTGGAACGGTACTGCCAGTTATGCACACACACTCAGGTGACCATCCTATGCACAAGAAACACATTATAATACAGAAACAACCTTCCTGCATTCCAGGTGAGTGGACCCTCTACACCAGGGTGTGTGTGTGTGTGTGTGCGCGCTTAGCCAAAATTACAAAGGGGCTCTTTTCAAACATTTTGAATACCATATATGGAGTTGAGGCAAGCTGAATGACAAGTTTTGCACACTACCTAAAGGCTGATATTTAGACCTGTCGTTCTTTCCACCATCAACCTCTCCTCAACCCCCTCACACTGGTTTTGTATTTATTGTAGCTTGTCTAAAGGGCAATGTTGAAATTTATTCAAAAGGTGTTACCTCTGACGATCAAAATGTCATCATAATTACAGTCCCAGATGTGTAATTACAGGCCGAAGCCAGTAGTTCCCTGACTTTTCTTTGGCACTGATAACTCCTTCAAGAATCAAGTCCAAATGACCCTTAGCTTTTCAAGACAACATAATTTTGTCTTAATTACTATAATTTATTTTTTTCTCACTGGTAGGACAGGCCCTGGGGACATAGGATGTTATGTAATTACTTATGAACATTTTAAGATGCTATAGAAATGATTTATTGATGCGAAATACTTAAAGGGTAAATGTCAAATCGATTTAGAATGTGGATTATTCTAACATGAACTAAAGTATGGTAATTTGTACATCACACTATTTGTTTGAAAATGCTATATATATTTAAAAATCAGAAACTTTATTTCAAAACAAATTCAATTCTGGCAAAGTACTAAGGTCCATATGCCAAAAACCAGTCCACTTGCAAGTGGCTCCCCTTAAATCATCTGGTACTGAGAAACGCCACATCCCACAACATCCCTGGCAAGTGAACAGATTTCGCCCTTAATGTACTAGCAGTGATAATGGGACTAAGAGCAGATGACCTAAGTAAATTAACAGTAAATATACTCTAATACAGTAAATAAGGGATTTAAAAGACACATAGCATTATTATTCAATTTAGTTACTAGTAGCTGGGTAGTTAGAGGGAAATACTCAGAAAACTTGAGTATTACCTCACTTTCCTCTTTTCTTGTATATTTAATCATGTATTATATAAGCATCTGTTTTTCTTACTTTTCCCACAATGCCTAGCATAGTTCTTTGCCCATAGTCTAAATATTTATTTAAAAACAAAAGTAAAATGAGCCCAGTCATTTGTAGATTGGCATATAGGAGCTCCCTAAGTGTAGAGAAAGGCTTGTTTCAAAGGATGTAATAATTATGGCTACATTTAAAATATTTTAGTTGACCTTAAGTACAAAAATGTAAAATTATAAAGAATGCAATATCATTACAACCTTATACATGTTAATATAAGTGGAGACTTAATTGTATCAACTCTGCTGACTTGACAGCAACACCAGCAGCTGTTCTAAAGGCTTGATTAAGTATGTTAAAGAGGGGGAAAAAAGAACACAAGTTACTGGGTGCATACCAAATGCCACGCACTGTACTACATGTGGTATTTCATTTAACACTTACAGATATCTCTGAGCTTATTTTTTATCCCTGTTTTACAGCTAAGGAGACAGACGTAGATAAGTAAATTACACTACCAGGAAGGGGTGTAGTAGTGCTGGAATTCAAACCTCATTCCAAAGTCCGTATGTACTCTTTTTACCATTCTAATCTGTCCCATTTTCTCTACATTAAAAAAAAAAAAAAAAGTGGCATTCAAAACTGTATTCGTTGGGCTCTTGTGGTTTTAAGTAACTGGTGTGCACTCAGGTTACCTCAAGTAGTAGGGGTAAAGAATACGTGTGGAAATAAGGCCAGAGACTTAACCGGCTTGTCAAGTCATCCTTTGTGGGCCTGGGGGGTGGGGGCCTGTGCCTTTGATAGGTAACAGGAAAAGTCCTACCCTCTGACCACATTCCTATGAGTTTTGTAATTTAACCACTGATATATAAATCATATATTTCACAATGTTTAATGTCTTTTTTATTGTAATCTTAATAACAATCATGTTAACATATTACCTTAAACATTGTTTTTAAGACAAAGGACCCAGAGGAGTTAACCACTTCCTTGACTTCATATATATATATATAGACCATCCCTCCCCTAACCCAGTGGTGTGCCAGTAAATGGTTAACAACCACATCTGGAGGAAGGAGACCCGAACTGAAACAAAAACCAATTTATATGGTGTCAGTACTCCCACCAACCTGAGTCTCTGAAGGTAGAGTTGGGAAGAGATGCACACAACCAGCTCTCGGGCTTGTAGGAGCCTGCCCCAACACACTGCTGCCCTACTCCACATGAAATGTCTCAGAACACAGCAATAATTCAGCTTGCACAACCACAGTTCCTTCCACTTCTGTTTCCACTACCTACCAGTTGACTCTTCTCTCTCTGTAGTCCCAACAGGAAGAATCTGATTATATCAAATGCCCTAGAGGGGAGAATCTGATTCTATCACCACTGTTTTTTGTAAAGTTCTTGTATGAGACTCTCCTAAGCCACTGAACAGCCTATAGATTGGCTACCTTCTAGCCAGGTGTCCTCACCTACTTCTTCAACTGTGTGTGTCTAGGATGGTAGACTCAACATGTTAGACAACATGGTCACTTATGCTAAAAAACAGACTGTGTTTCTACCTTTTTAGGGGGCCGCAGTTGGGGCAGCTTCTTTCAAAGGGCATCTGTAAGCATGACAGGCATTCAAGCTGTGATCTCTCCGACATACTACTCTCAGCTCTTTAACAGCATCCCTTCAGCCACTACACCAAGCTTTGGGACAGCCCCCATTCCACACATCTTGAGTGGATGCCAACAAATGCAAAAGCCCCCAGTCAGGGTGAGAAACCCTAAGTTAGTACTTAAAGTCAATGAATATTTATCAAGTGCCATTGTTCTAAACCAATAATGATACATTGGAGAGAAAAGAAATTACCTCCTAGGATGATGTAACAGACTCTGCACAAGAAAGTTTTTCAAACTACACTCAATCCAAACTCTCCAAATTTTGCTTTCCTATCCTGAGAAGTAGAATGTTGTCACTCTTCCCCTACTGAGAACACTGTTCTATCGTGATGGAAGCGTGCCCCATGCCTCAATGTGCTGGGGTGGGAATAGAGTTGAAGAGAACTATTCTCTCAGCAACCTGAAGGACACGAAGTCAATGATGACTGGCTAAGGGAGATACCTGACATTTTCTTTCAGCTTCTGAAAAAGGATTTCTACTCCCATGACACTCTTCCAGCCCACAGTCACCAAACGCAGCCAAATAACAAGGACTCTACCAGTCCATCAGTTAGGACCCCCTAAACAATGAGGGAAGACTGAATTAAAGTGAGCATTTTCCTTCTTTTCATAGTAAAATGGCTTGCCTGCATCTCAAATGTCATGTTTTTATTTTACACAGTTGAAACCTTTCCTTTTGTTGATTAATTCTGGAGAGATTTTAAGTATGTATTCCCATGATTAATGTGCTGCCTGATTCTACCAGCTTTGGCTGTGGATATTCTACAAGTAATAAATATTTAACAAGATTTTCAATATTGTATAGAATTCAATAATCCTCTCTAGACTATCCAGACTACTTGGCTTTTGGCAAGATTGTATCACGTCAAGTGGTACACACAAATCAACTGCAAACATGCACAGAATAAGGAAGAGGAGGAGCAGGGGCAAGAATGAACTTTTTAAGTGGTACAGGAAGGTTCTGATGGGAGACTTCTTGATTCTACTCTTTCACTCAGTCTCTGTCCCTAAGCGCTTCCTATATTGACAGCATCTCACCCTATGGTCTGTGTGTCCAGTGTTTAAAGGTATGTATTTTCCAAACA
Source organism: Pteropus alecto (assembly GCF_000325575.1). Lineage (NCBI taxonomy): Eukaryota > Metazoa > Chordata > Mammalia > Chiroptera > Pteropodidae > Pteropus > Pteropus alecto. The sequence continues at coordinate 3,806,450 of NW_006443138.1, read as the reverse complement.
ACTGTCCCTAACTGCAAACTTAACAGCTGTTGTTTATCCAAAATGGCTATAGTCTGAACCAATGGTAGAGGAACTCCTGGCTGTCTTGGGCTTCCTGGAAAATGAATGGTATGTTGCTCTTCAAAATGGTGCCTCCTTACAGGATTTTCATAATTGCACCTCTGCCTGATTTTCACCCTGGTTGCTGCTCTTTGAGCCTAATCTCAAAGTAAGATACAGCTCTACTTGGTGATCAGGGACTTGGGCTTTGGCATCAGACAGAACTAGATTCAAGCATGGCCTCTACCATTAAAGGCTGTGAGACAATGGGCAAGTTACTTAACTACTCTAAGCCTTAATATCCTTCTCTGTAAAATGGAAAAATAAAGATATTTACTACTCATGAGGATTAGCACAAAATGGTAAATCCTTAATAAATATCAATACAGTACTAGTATTATTAACTTTTATCATTGCTTACCAACTTTCAATCATCACAAAGTCACTCTTTGCCTTTAAGCCTTATCTGATGTGATTTCCTCTGTCTGAAATGACTCATAGTTTCTCTTCACAGTTCAGAATCCTACGTTTATATCCAGAATCACCTCTTATGAAAGTCTGTTCAGATTTAGCAATCCTTTCACACTTCTTTTCTTCAAATTTACTTTGTATATTTATACCCAAAGTTACTTATAGTAATTATGTTTTCAAATATGTATTTAAGCTTTAACTTCCTCAAAGTAATCATATTAGGAGGATACACAATATATGAATGAGTATTCAAACCATTTGTGAAGACCACTTTTAAAATTGCTATCGAAATGTATAATGTGACTTAAAAAATATCTTCAACACAGGAAAATCATCTTTGCATTCATTTATTTACCAATTTATTCAACAAATATTTGCTAAATGCTTACTATGTGCTGGACAGAAATAAATAAACCAGTAAAATATTTAGTATATTAAAGTGATAACTGATAAGAGAAATAAGGCAGAGAAGAGTTGCTAAAAGTGCTGGGGAAGTAACATTAAAGACATGAAAAAAAAAGAAGAAAGCCACGCTGGTATCTGGGAGAGGACTAGCATGAGAAAAGGCCACCCCCAAGGCAGAAGCAGGCCTGCCCTGCAGGAGGACGTCCAGGGGGCTGGGATGGGGAAAAGGTGAAAAGGGGTCATGGGGGGAGCATTAGAAGATGTGGCCCAAGATGGTCTTGTGGGTTATTGTAAGGACTTTGGCTCTTATTGTGAGTGAGATGGGAAGCTAGGATACGGTTAAGCAGAAAAGCGGCATGATTTGACTTACATTTTAACAGAATAACGTTGGATGTTCTGATAAGGAGTGCAGAGACAGGAGGAGACCTGGTAGGCGGTCCTTGAAGAAATCCAGGTGAGAGGTAATGGTAATTTGGAGTAGGGAGAAGCAGTGAAGGTGGTGGAAAGTGATCACATTGGAAGAAGGGGCACACAAGATTTGCTGACAGATCAAATGTAAGGTATGAAAGAAAGAAAAGTTAAGAATGTCTCCATGCTTTTTCTTCTTCTTCTTTTTCCCCATTGCTTGAGCATTACAGAATTGCCGTTTCCTGAGACAGGGAGGACTTAGAAGTAGGTGGTGGGATGATAATATTAACAGCTCAGTTTTGGACACATTAAGTTTGAAATGACTTTCAGACACACGAGATAACGTTCGTCTGGACCATTAAATATGAAACTCGCATGTATGGGGGATGTCTGGGCTGCAGATAGCATAGAGATATTTATGTCGTGGGAAGTCTATGGATTAATTTAAAAAATTAAGAAAAAGCCAGCAAGGGCCATTGAGAAAGTGAGGCTACAGAGGCAGGAGGAAAATTAGGCAAGTATGGAGCTTAAGACGCAAATGGAGATTTTGTTTTGTTTTGTTTTGTTTGAGAATATATTTGATTTGTGGAAAAAAACACAAAAAAATATTTAAATCCAAAACAGAATAGTTGAATAACTAAATTAAGTTATATCCTTTTTATGCTTTTAAGGAGTAAACATAAAATATTAAAAATAATTTTATTTTGTGACTTATAAATTGACCCTGAAACTTACCCTTAAAAGATAGTCGCGACTTATCCGAGGAATAGCAAACAGCACTAGAATGCAGCTATATTCTACCATTGTGACCACATTGAAAAGCCATCCCTATAGGTCCAATGGCCAAATACACAATATTTATGGTGTGTAAAAGACAGCTGAGTGACAGGGGCCACCAGACAGATGGGAATAAGAATATCTCTTCAGAAGTGGAGAGGAAACTTTGTGAGGCTCAGATTGATACAAAGTGGTTTTAAAACAATTGTTGGAAGTGTTGTACAAACTTTGATTTTATATTTGTTTAGAGCTGGCTGTCATAAAAATGGAGAGAGAAATAAATTTCCAGCTATGCCATATAACAGTTGTGTATGATTTCCCAATTCACATCTCTGGGACTTAGTTACCTTATCTTTGAAATGAAAGCAATAATGCCTGCCTTGCTTCTTCTGGTGGAAGTCAAATGATATAATGAGGGGGGTTTCGAACTACTGATATCTAAAGCAAAAGTCATGTTTGAGGCAAGCTGCATTTTTCTAAATTCACCCATTTTTTTTCCTTTTTATAAGCCACAGTTCTTTACATATCTTGAAGATACCTCCTTGAGATTCTGGTTTAAAAAAAAAAAAGTTCCTCCAAGGAAAATGCATATATACACATATACACAAAAATTTGGTGTAAGATTGCACACTGACTGAAAATCACTTTGGAAAGCAATAGGAGCCAACGTAATTTCTTGTGTGGAAGAGAAATTTAATGAAAATAGCATTTTTTGAAACTCTAGTATGTGGCAGGCTATGGTGTAGATCAGAAAAGGAGAATAGTGCCGGCAAGGCCACCCAGGAAGGTTCAGATACCCAGGATGGAGGTAATGAGAGCTCCTATTCTAAGATGGTAGCAGTGAGACTAGAGATGAATAAGAAGAGATGGTAAAAGTAGAGTTGCCAGATAAAATGCAGGATGCCCAGATACCTGAATCCTAGATAAACACCATATAATTTTTTAGTATATCCTAAACATTGCATGGGGATTACTTACACTAAAACATTATTCATGATTTATCTAAAATATCAATTTAACTAGACATCTATTTTTATTCGCTAAACCTGGCAACCCTAGGAAAACTGGTGAACTCATCCCAATATTTCTCTGAGGCAGATTCCGAAACAAACAAACAAACAAAAATGTGTGCAACGTGACCACTGTGAAATGGAGAGAAAGTCCTTAAGAGCCAGTCCAGCTCTTTTGTGGATACTGAGGAGATCAATAAAGATGTCAAATACTCCTTTAGAGACCTATTTACTTTCTAGTCAGGGCATGAATTTTATTAATAATATCAAGACTATATTCTATTCTCAGTATCGGGATTTTGTACTATCCAATACAATCTACAAGGATGTGTGTGCACACGTGCACACACTTAATATATGGGTTAATCAGCAAAGGAAACGCCGGCTCACAATTGCCCGAGAGAGAAGCTTGAATAAGTAACATGAATTGGAGGACTCTCAGTTCGTCTATCATTCCCAACTACACACGCGCACACATGTGCATGTGCATGTGTGAGAGATGGGGCAGGGAAGTTTTTTCCCTATGCAGCCCAAGCCTGTGGCCTTCCTTGATTGGACAGTGTATGGTATGGGTGAGAAGGAAGAAAGGCTCAGACGAAGAGGTCCTTTTCAGTAGAGGAGTAGGAGCGGTTGAAAGAGTCAAAGAAGGAAATCCATTTGAGGTGGTAACACAAACCTGAAGAAAGAATAGGCAGGAGCATTCGGGAAGGTGACTTTCTCAGTCTAAAAGCTTAAGACCTTTAAGGCCTTATCACCCCTCATGTGATGAAAGTGAAAATCTGAAACAGAACTACAGAACTTTAACCCTTACCTCTCCTACTCCGTAATTCTATTCTGCAATTACGTCACCAGGCCCTGCTGTCTCATTTTAGTGGAGGCTGAAAAGTCAGGACAGCAAAGAGAAACCACTCCTCTTGTAGATGTAGGGGCAGACGAGGATTCACAGCTGATGTTCAACAGTACCGAAGAACAGCCCACAGTGAAGCCAGAAGCCACAGAAGGCCCTCAGCCCATGCCCCTTGTGGAGGAGAAAGTAAGGTCAGGCTTCCTGATTGGCCTGTGGCTTATTGAAGCCTTCCCCTGGGCAAGACTGAGAATTGCAGATTTTTGAGTAGTAGAGATGTAGAGCAAGACTTGGCAGGACTTGGACACTGACTGAATTCTCAACAGTAATAGTAACTCTGCAAAAGAGGCTAGATTCTTCTTTTGCGACTCCTCACAGTGTCAGGAGTGCTTAATAAATGCTGTTTGCCAACCCTTTAAACTGGGAGGGCGAGGCTGAAGGGGAAAGGAGATGGTTAAGGAAGAATTTACAAATATTCAGCTCTCAGAGAGAAAGCAAATAGACCAAATAAAACTATCAGCTGCTTATTGTTCACCAGTGGTATTAAATAAAATAAAAATCAAAAACTTAGCTCCTTCTAAAAGTCATTATATTCTGCTCATAGTGGTAACAGTAACAACTAGAACTACAAGTAAAATTTGCTCATATTAATGAAAATATGTAACTGTATCACAACTAAAGCTCTGAAACTCAGATACTCAGTGGAAAGAAACCCTAAAGTGACATTTACTATATATAGTGTTTGAAGTAAAAGCAAAGCATTAAAACAGTCAAAACATCTTCCAAATGAATCAACTTCACGTTACTACACGTCGATACGGAAAAATACACTGGAAAATCTATACATTAAGTAAACAAGGATAGTAAAACATGAATGAAATAGCACTGTACTGTTTCCAACTTTGCCTCTAAAATTCCTTTGGTCTGACAACAGAACATGTTATTTCCTGTTCTTATACTCTGTGGAAAGTAGCACACCCATTTCAATCTTTGTCACTTTTTTCCTGTATCAACATTCATGAGAGGAATTATTTTGGTGCTGCCCTGATTATTTCTCCCTAGGTTGAGCCATCTTGCAAAGGGTCTCAAAATTAAGTATCAGAATTATCTGTAGAGCTTATTACTATCCTGGGATCTTTCCCAGATACAATGATTTGGCAGGTCTGGTGAAGGATTCAGGAATCTGCTTTTCTAACAAGTATCTCAGATGATTCAAAGACAGGTGGTCCACAGATTCTTCTTTCAGAAATGCCGGTTTAGAGTAGCCACAGTAATTTTCATGACTACTTTCCAATTGAGGGGGATAAGTTTTGACCTCTCTTTTCTATAATGCCCATAGCAGAGGGGAGAGGATTATAGGAAAATACATGAGAGTATATATGACGCAGCTTTCATGACCTTTACAAAATACGCTTACTCATCATGCAAATAATCAGTCAACTCAAGTAGAATTTTCAGTTTTACCCTATAATAAGGGAAGTTCATTATAAAATGAAGCACTCCAAGATTCTGAGTTACTTCTTGAGTCATCAATGATTAAATTAAGCTCCTCACAGTTTTAGCACTGTGAATATTTTATTACATCCTTTGAAATGGTTATTTTTGAATCAGGTTATAATTCTTAGGTTACTAGAATATTAAGTTTATTAAGGCATATCTTTAAAAATTACCCTAAATAGGAATTTTCTGTTCTGATCTAAAACGAGAATATGATATACCTTATGATAATACATATTCTTTCTGAACTTAATGAAAATAATGTACTCTAAACATTTCAATTACATGGGACAATATTTATTCCATCAATCTCCATATATGATAAGGTTCTATTTTATAACTAAATAGTATTTTAAGTATATTTAGCTATTCTTGGGGAAAAACAAGAAAAGCAATTTTGATTTTTCCATGTCATTAAATCAAAGTGGAAAATGAAAAAGGTAATTTTTTTATATAAGTAGGCTGTTTTATTTAGATATGATACTGTAATTTTTGAAAATGTGGTTTTATTTAAATGTGATATATTAAAAAGTGATTTAAAAGTGAAACATGTATAATTCATAATGGTGAATAACAGAATGAGTGGCCAGTCAACAAGGTCTGTGGTGGCTAGTTCTTTGAATGTGAGAACAGGATTCAGTAACCCACATGACTACTCATCGAAACAATCTCTCTTGCTCATCGTCTGCTTCTCAACTCATCTCTATTGTCTTGTTACCTTCCAGGGATGTACACCATACAACAGAGCCTCATTGTTACCTGCAATGTATTACATGAAATTAATTTCTAAGACTCCTACAGTTAAAAGATAATACCAGCTTATATGTTTGGAGTCACAATAAGGAACATTTTAATAACACAGGACTGATTATAGTCTATCATTTTCAAGATTTAATGTCTTCCACTGGTAAAGCCCCACTGGTTCACCCCAGTCAGGCTGACACCACTCTGACCGACGCTGCCCTAGTCCCAGTGATGATATAACACTGTCACAGCTGGGCTCTGAACCTCAGTGTTACTCATATTGAGAAACAGAAATTTACATTTAAATGTTCTGCTTTTTGAAACAGAAGCACTGAGAAAAAAAAGAGAATTTGGGGATGTAAATGTTGGGAAAAAACTAACAATAGTAAAATGAATACTTCAGGAGAAATGAAAGACTAACAAGGTATACTGCTCCAAAGTCAAATTAAAAGGGAGAATACATTAGTTTCAAAAGAACAAAAATAGTTAATAGTGAAAAACAAAACAACTAGTTTTAGAAATAAAGATGTCAACTCTCTGGGTGTTCAAAACTGCACCCAGGAGAGAATTCACTATTTATATGTTTACTTTAGATCTTTGGTAAATATCTTTTATCAAATTTAGAAAGTTCCCTTCTACTCCTGGTTTGCTTAGTATTGCTTTTTAATAAAAGGATCTATGGGTGTTGAATCTTATCAGATGGTTTTATGTATCTGTGTAAGATAATCATATTTGTTTTGTTAATGTCACATTAATATTGATTTTCCAATGTCAAACCAATCCTGAATTTCTGAATAAATTCAACTTGGTCACAATGTGTGATTCTTTTTTTTTTGCAGAATTTGGGTTGCTGACCATTTTGGTTTGCTTAGGAGTTTTCCATCTTTGTTCAGTGAGGTTAGCCTATAAAATTTTTTTCTGTTTGGTTTCTTCACCAAGGTTATATTAATCAAGAGGGTACGTACCCCTTTTTCTATCTCCTGGAATAGGGAATGTCATTTTAAAAAGGAAGCACTGAAGAGACTATAGATTCTGAAATGTCTCTCTTGTGTGTGAGCCTTGTTAAGAGTGAATACAATGAAGAACAGCAAAGGAATATAAAAAATAAAATCACATTATCAAGTAGTTGGTCTCACAGACCTTGATTTAGAAATGGTAACAGCATGTTACCATTTTACATTATTTTACATTATGTTTTACATTACTTACATGCACTTTACATTATTTCATTTAGCTCTCTCAACTGCACAATTACCATTGTCTTAAAAATGAAGAAACTGAGTCTTAGACTATTTGAGCATGATTCTCACTCCACAGACTGTGCTCTTAATCACTCTATTCCTCCTCTTCCTGCCCTGCCCCAGAGAAGACCTTTAAGACACCTGCTAACAGTAGCAACACACGTTTGCAGCTAAAATGAACATAGCTCTTTCCTAAAGTGCTGAAATTATTAAAAAGTCTAAAATGTCTGAGCTTCATTATCAAAGGTTGGAACAATTCAAAATATACTAGCAGAGGAAATCAAATTAAGAAAATGAAATAAAGACAACTATGGGAATCCTAATTAAGGTAAACATTTAAATACATGTAATAAATATTCATGGGGAAATTTTGTAAAAAACATGTAATCCAACAGATTGGGCTACACTGCTAAATTACGGAGTAGTTCTCTAATCATATATATACTATACTCCTTTTACTCTCAACACACAATTTTCCACTTTGAACAACTCTGACATAGAAACTCATTTTAGAATCAATGGCGTCTTTAAAAATCAGTCAGTTACAAGAGAGAATAATTGCTGTCTACCTGCATTAAACTTTTTTTTTTTTTTTTTTTTTTTGCCAGGGGATTGATGTTTGCTTCTGTCTAGGTGAACTACAAACTGTGAACATTTTATAATTCTCTCTTTGCTTTTTTTGGACCATGCTGGTAGTAGAAATTGAAACCACAATCTGAATAAGGACCAGCTGGTTTGTTTGCTGTCCCCTTCCAGAAACAACTCTAGTTCTCATTTACCCTGCCTCTAAAGTTGTTCTAGCTTTATGCCAAGGTCTTCTATCAGAATCCACATATTGTGTTATTTTTGTTGTTTTCTTTTGTAGTGGCAGAGAAAATGGTGACTCCTTCAACTAACAATCTTAGATGAAATATATTTGAAATAATGTATATACAATTTAAGCAGCACAGACAATATTTTCACTTCACATATTCTTCAGACATTATCTTAACTACCATGCATGATTCCATCACATGATAATCCATAATCATTTGATTTTCATAAATTTCAATTGCCTCTAATTTTTATATAAAGTTGTAATGAACATCATTTTCCTATATCTTCACATCATTTGATTTATTCAGAATTCCTAAAAATTAAAACATAATGTCAAAAAGTATGACAATTACAACTTTTATGTATTGCCAAGCTGACCTATGGAAATGCTCAATTTACACGACTACCAGCATTTATGTAAGAGGTCTCTTTTCTCTAAACTTAAGTAAAATCCGTCAAATTTCATATGTAAAAAATTTTCTCAATTGTCAATTAACTTGCATTTATTTTTGTGGCTAAATGTTTCATGTATCTGTTGCCTGTATGCAGCTCTTCATTGTGGAATGTCATTTGACTATTTTTTTATTGGGATGTTTAGTCTTTTTAAGTTAGAATGATTTTTATTTGTAGAATAGTTTTGCATATCATATATCTGCTAATCTTTCCATTTCATTGTTTTAATGTTCTTAGAATTTTCAGATGTACTGATCATTTTTAATATACCAAATATATAGTATTTTTCTTTATGATTTGTTTCTGTGCTTAATCCTGTATCAAATGTTTTCCTCTGATTTTTCTTTTGGTTATTTTATGACTATTTTTCAACATTTTATTCCTCCTGGAATTTATCTGAGCATGTGTAGAGAACTATTGAGTAAAAATTGCAGAACGCTGATGCTAATGTTGATATCATATTGATGATATAATGTCTAATTTGAAAATAGAACTGGAGTGAATTCAAAGAGAAAAAAAGTCTAGGTTGCCCCCTTATCCATTCTCCACTATAATCTACTATTCTATTCCCTATCCCAAATAACTCTATGTTCACATAATGATATTATTCATGTTCTAATTTTTTCCAGCTAATTGCTTAGAACAGTGCTCCCCGACCTTTTTTCACTTCATGGCACTGAAAGAATAGGATAATTATTGCACAATGCACTGGTTAAACAGAGGAGGCTACTTAACAGCCTGCCAGAGGTAACTACGCCCTGAGTTCTACCACTGCAAGTCCAGTTGCCATTCTAAAAGCAACTATCTTCGCACATCTGTAACCCTTTTGTGGCACGCCAGTTGGGAAGTTGTTCCAGAATAGCTCTGCTACTTATGCTCCTCTGATAGGATCCATTCTCCGCTGATTTGTTACCAGGGTTCTACATGTCAGATGCTGGTAATGATGTTGAGAAACCCAACTATAATTATCAAATAAAAATAAGCATCAGGAAATCATCCTCCTGCCCCTTTTGTCCTGGAGCTTGCCATGGTAAAGAGGGAGACTGAACTTCAAGAGGAAAACTGAATGTTGTATGTGTTATTGGGACATATAACATCTTTGTGAAAGGCATCCTCTCTCAGTCAAGTATGAGGAAAGAGAGTCACTCCCACAGTGTGGAAGTAACTGACCATTAAAAACCAAGTTACTACCAGCCAAAAGGTCTGTGCCTCTTCTAAGGAGATACAGCTATCGGAGCCATATGCTATGGCACTAGCTACATTAAGGCTATAAATTTTTGCTCTTAATTTTTAAAAACTTTTATTGAATGAATCACTTTCCCCACTAATTTTTAAAGCCACCTTTGTCATGTGCTAAATTCTTATATATCGGAATGTCCTCATAATTAAAGTATATTCTTCTCTGCTGTGCAGTACCATCTGTTAATATCTGTGCTTGCTAGTCTTGCAGATTCTCATTCAAAATCGTACAGCAAGTGCAATGAAAATCTGCTACAAAGTGAACTAGCAAATCTTGCAAAATATGTGGGATTTTATAAAGCTTGTAAAGACGATGGAAGACTATTCAAATCACAAGCATAGCCATAGAATGTATCAGTCAATCCAGTTAGCAATTCAAGGGGAGTTGCCAAAGACAGAAAGGTCAGTGACACAAGAAGTGTGTAAAGGAATGATTTGACTAGAGAGACTTATCAAAAATGGGTGAAATCTGGGATACTTTTGTAAAATGATTTGATTATAGAGTAGAAATCAAACAAGTAAAAATTGTTTTGAATAACTTTGTCAAGAAAAAAAGTCAAAAAATTATTTCTAAGAGTTAAATATCTGTTAACTTTATTACATTAAAATGTTCATTTTTTTAATTTTAGCAAAAAAAATTTCAAATTTCAAGTTCTAATGAAACTACTTATTAAAAAACAATGTTCCCTGATTTAAGTGTACTTAATTCAAGTGACCTTCTGGTATCAGTTATGCTCAGATAAGTTACCCATTTAAAGGCATTTATTGTCTGCCTATATATTTGTGTAACAGTGTTAACACATTTAATTTGCTTTAGTATCTGATAGGGCCAGTCTCTCCTTATTAACCATGTTTTAATTTTTAAAATTTGCTTCCTTTCTTGTTTGTTCTTCCAGCTGATATCCTAGAAATTCATTTAAAACCCCTAGAAATTAATTTAAATCTATTGAAAACTTTATTGCAATTGCATTAAACCTCTACTAATTTAGGAATAATTAGATAACCTTTTGCTATATTCAGTCTATTGAGGAAAAATGATATACCTCCCCATTTATTTGTTTTCCTTGATTTCTTTTAGGAAAGTTTCCTCACATAGTCTTACATATTTCTTGTTTTCTTCACATATAAGTATACCTATCTGTTAAATCACCATCTAAAACAGAATACCCCTACAAACACTCAGACAACAATCACAAGAGTGGGATTGCTTTTCTCTAATGAGCATGAATGCTTTTCAAAGATGAGGGCAATAGGAATAGTGCAATAGCATTTATTTCTAGCAATATGATGGAACAAGATATCTTGAATAAATCTCCCATTACAAAATATCTTTTATACTGGATTAAACATGAAAAACAAATTTTATGTGAATTAGTGATCTAGCAATAAAGGGAAATCCTTAGGACGAAAGCAAAACAAAACAGAAAACTGAAGATATAATCAAGTGTGGGAACGAGTGGTGAACCAAAGACCATCTGCTGATGCCTGGTGACCTAGAGTTTTTAACAGCAGACTATATATTCTCTTCAAATTGACATGGAACATTCTTCAGGAATAGACCATATGCTAGGCCATAAAATAAAGTTCGAAAAGTTTAAGAGGATTGAAATCAGACAAAGTATGTTATCCGACCACATGGAATAAAATTAGAAATTAATAACAAAGAAATATGGGAAATTCACGAATATGTGGAAATAAAACAACAAATTTCTAAGTAACCAATGTGTTAAAAAAAAAAAAGGAAAATTAGAGTACTTTGAGATGAGTAAAAATGAAGACACGACAAACTTAATGGTGAAAGACTGAATGTTTTCCATCAAAGATCAGGAATGTGACAAGGATGTCCTCTCTTGCCATGTCTATCTAACATTATACGGGAGGTTCTAGCCAGGGCAATTGGGGGGGAAATGGCATCTCAGAATAAGTAAAATTATCTTTATAGGTAAATGATATGATCTTATATATCGGAAATTCTAAGAAATTTACTAAACTGATCAGAGCTAATAAACAAGTTCAACATGGAGGCAGAACCCACGAACAATATACAAAATTTAATTGTATTCTATACACTCGCAATGAACAATCTAAAAATGAAATTAAAAAAACTAATTCCATTTATAATAGCATCAAAAAGAATAAAATACCTAGGAATAAATTTAACGAAAGCAGTTTAACAAAAAATAAATTTAACCAAACTTATACTCTGAAAACTGCAAAACATTGTTGAAAGAAATTAAAGACATTAAATAAATAGAAAGACATCTCATTGCATGTACTGGAAAACTTAATATTGTTAAGATGGCAAGAGTCTCCATGTTGAATATTGATGTACAGATTGGACACAATCCCCATGAAGTCTCAGCTGGCTTCTTTGCCATAACTGAAGCTGATCCTAAAATTTTATAGGAAATTCAAGGGGATCCAGACTAGCTAAGTCTTGAAAAAGAAAGTTGAAAGACAATTCCAGATTTCAAAACTTGTTACAAAGCTATAGATATCAAGACAGTGTGGTAGTAGTATAAGGATAAGCAAATGGAATAGAACTGAAAATTCAGAAATAAACCCTCACTTTTACTGTCAACAGATTTTCAGCAAAGGTGACAAGATAATTCAATGGGAGAAAGAAGAGTGTTTTCAACAAATGGTGCTGAGACATTCCCAAATGCATATCCACATATATACACTAACTCAAAATGGATCAACTTAAATGTAACAGCAAAAATAATAAACCTCTCAAAGAAAACAGGAGTAAATCAACATGACCTTATATTAGGCAATGGTTTCTTAGACACCAAAAATACAAGCAACCAAAGAAAAAATAGATAATTAGACTTCATCGAATGCAAAGGTCTAGGCCCAGTGGAACAATATTCCTGGAGATGAAAAGTATGAAAGCCCCATAGTGGGAAGTATATGGAGAAATAGAAAGTAATCTAGAGTGAGTAGAGAAATTTAAGTGAAAGAGGCATAATAGAAGAAATATTTGAAGAGATGGGCATAGGCCAGTTCACAGAGGGCCTTAAAGGCGATGATAAGAAATTTGGACTTTATTCTAAACGCAATGGGAATTGTTGAAGGATTTTATTTTAGGGAGTGACATGTTCTCATATACGTTTTTGAAGACAATTTTGATTCCTGCATGGAAAATCAATTGTAACTGGGCAGGGAACAAGGGAACTAGCTTGGAAGGTTTTTGCAGTAATCCAGGGAGACAGGGAGAGGGAGGGTGAGGGAGAGAGAGCAAAAAGAGCTGAAAGGACTACTAATGAATATAAGAATTGAGGAAAAAATAACTTCTAGATTTTCAGCTTAAGCAACTGACATGATATAATTTTCTGAGAAAGGTAAGACTAGGAGTTTGAGGCAAGGAAGCATGGAAATCAGAGTTTTGGTTTTGGTAAGAAAAATTTGAAAAACCTTTAGTCATCCAAATGGACATATCAAGTAGCAAGCTGAATATATACAAGTCTGGACCTAGGGGAGGAAGCAAAACTAGAGATCAAAATCTGGGAGTCATTCATTAGGCCTGGGCAAGATCACCTAGAGAAAACATCTAAATAAAAAATAGCACAGGGCACTCTAATATTAAGAGATTGATAAAGGGGAGGAACTGGTAGATGAGACTAAAAAGAGGTAACCAGTTAAGTAGGAGGAAAAATGGAATTGTGGTATGTAAAATAACTCAGAGGTATTATCTGCCTACAAATAAGTTATGAGGCAGAGAGTCAAAAATTTATCGAAGAAAAAAAGGCACCACCCCCAAAAAAGTGAAAGAAGTGAGAAAAGGGAGAGAACTGCAGAGTTTAGAAACAGTAATCATTTATACAGTTTTAAAAGTATTTCAAGAAAATGAAAGCCAAAAATTGCAATCAGGAGATGCAAATTAATCTCACAAAGGGTATAACAATAGTTTTCACACTTGAGTGTGCATCAAGACCACCTGGAGCATTTGCTAAAACAGATGACTAGGTTCCAACTCCAAAGTTTCTGATTCAGTAAGTCTGGGGTGGGACCTAGTAATTGGCTTGGATTAACAAGTTCCCAAGTGATGCTGATGCTGATGCTGATTTGAGAACCATACTTGAGTATCATTGACCTAGAGAAACTCGGTCAATGATATACAACAGGAAACATGTTCAAGAAGGAATGTTCATAGCTACCATATTTATAATAGCAAAAACTGAAAACTATCTAAATGTCTATAGATAGTTCAATGAGTGAATAAACTGTGGTATATTTTATAATAGAATACTATACAGTCATGACAATGAAAAATGGCTACATGCATCTATATTGATGACTCTCAAAAACAATGCTGAGCAAAAAAGTCCCTGAAGTATACATATAATTTGATTCTATTCATTTAAAGGTCAAAAGCTCTAATAAAACAATATAATATTTAGAGATACATAACTATGTGGTAAAACTAAAAAGGAAAATTAAAGAATTATTAACACAATTCAGGATGGAAGAGTTGGAAAAGAGAGAGAAGCATCAGGCAAAGGCATACAGAGGTGCTTCAGAGTTAATGCGTATCTGGAATAATGGTGTGCTTCAAAACGTACGTAAAATATATGCTTTCTATATAAGTATGTTTCATAACAAACAATTTTAAATAAAAAAGTAATGATCGGCTATGGCAGGTGGTACTAAGAATTCAAGAAAGATGAGGACATAGAACTGACTCTTGAATTTGGTAAATATTAAGATTTTGGCGACCTCTAGAAAAGCGATTTCAGAGGAGTGATAACAGAAGCCAAACTACAGCAGATTGAGAACACTATAATGCAAGATAAAACTGCTAAAACCATAATGGAAGCGCCAATATTTCAGGAATGCACATGGTAGGAATTACCTCCACCAAGGGGTAAATCAACTCCTTCTGGAGGAGGTGTTTGTATAGGATTTTTGAGGATGGGCAAGATTTGGGTATATAGAAACAGGAAGTAAAGGATCTTTCGGGGGAAAAAGAGAAAACATAAATAGCAAAAACAAACAAACAAACAAAAAAACCCCATGAATACCAGTAAAGGCAGAATCAAGCAAAAGTTAGGTAGGCATGGAAAAGGCAAGCAGTGCAGTTTAGCTGGAGCACAGTAACTGGGTGAGGACTGGGATTTAGCTAGTAAGGCACAGATTGGTCTAGACCTGCACTGTCATCGTGGTAGCCACTGGCTACATGTGGCTGTTGAGCACTTAAAATGTAGTTAGGACCATTGAAGAACTGAAGTTTTCATTTGAATTAATGTAAATATAAAAACTGTTAACTGATTCAGTTATAGGAAAACTTGTATGTTTGGAAGAGTTTGGGTGTGTGAATCTACTTTTTCCCAACTATAGATTTTAGATCAGGAATTTTCAATGAAAATGTGGTATCTGAATTGAGATGGGCTGTAAATAAGGTGACCAACACTACAAATTTTAGCACTGAAGGTCATATAACACATGGTCATCCTGTGCTGTTAGAGTTCCTACAGTAGAAAATTGGACATCAACCTCTCAGTATCCAATAACTTGAGTACTTCCCATTTCGTCTTATTCTTCAAATCCTTTCTCCATTTTCATCCAACCAAATTCTCACCTAATTTCCTTTAACACCCAACAGCCAAGCTCCATAATGTGATCTATGAAACCTTTGATGATCTGATCATTGCCTACCTTTCCTGTTTTATTGCCTTGTACTCATTAATTCAATCATAAAGAACTATCTGTAGTTTATACATGTACTAGTTTGTTTCTCATCAATATATCTTTCTACATGTGCTCTCTATGCCTAAATAGCCTTCCTTCCAATTTCAGGAGCATGTACAGGTCTCCAATGTCCACCTATGAAAGAAAAAGTAAATCTAAGTACATAGGTTATACTGATTTTTAAAGTCTAAGGATCAATACAATGAGTCTATCCCCTAACAGAGGTTCTTAGGTGTAGAAATCTAACATCAGGATACATTTCTAATCATAATGTTCCTCCAGTGGGGCTTAAAGGCAGTAGCTAGTCATGCGTACTGAACCAAGAAAATGAGCATCCTAGACATTATTTCTTTAAACCACAACTTACGGTTTCTAACTATTTTTAGCTCTTAAGTACCTGTTCTTGAGCATCCTTTCTGAAAGAGTGGCTACCAAAATTCTGCTTGATTTAGCATCCTCTTTTGAGGCATCTGGAAGAAGGGACTTGCTGAAATAAGTCTAGGCAAAAAAGGTACAGGAGCCATGCAGGTGACCTACAATAAAGTAGTATTACTAGGAGCAGGCAGTGAGAACTGCAAGGTTAGTCTTATTAAAAGAAATGTTCTAGGCACAAGACACATCAAAATATTGTTTACCTGGAAATAACAACTTTTCATCCAAACAGTGAATACTAGACAAGAAAAATATAACAAATATTCACAAGATATTCAAGAATCCACAGACCAATGAGTATGAAAATGGATTGCGTAATAACTCAGGTTCCACAGAATAATTTTTGAGCTCATCACAAAAATAGAAGCTTCCTTAAAAGCTCAAAGGAGACTTATTGTATCTACACTAATTTAGAAAAAATTTGAATTAAAATATAGCTTCACTGTTACCTCACCTGCCCTGCTGTCTTCTCCATCTATTAAGATACACAGGTGCCTCTGTTCTCCAGAACTACTTCTACTATTTCTCACTATATTTTCCACACCATCTGCCCTATGTTCTTCCTCTAGATTGTGATCATCTTGAGTGAGCTGTGTCTTTTTCATCTTTGCATCACTGACACACAGTGCTGTTTACCAACTGATTGACTATTTAAGTCTTCTTTGTACTTGATTAAACCACCAAAAAATCTAAACCAATGCTATTAAAAATAGCTATCCCATAAACTATTTGTTATGAGATAAGGAGTTTCAGCCAGTATGTATACAAGAATGGCTTCCTTTATTGAGAAAGTCTTGCTATGAAAAAAACGTGTAGCTAAACTAATGTTTTAGTGATGCTGCTGAAATTACATTCTTGCCCCACTTTGACCCAAATACTTGAGAGTTAGACAAAGACATTTTCATAAAGATAAGTAAGATGATGAGGAATTGATGGCTAAAATTAACTTTAGGGTCTTTATCCATCTTTATAAACATACATATATTTAGAGGTCCCCGAAAAGATTCTAAATAAAGGCACCTATTTTCACTGATTAAAAAAATAAAGACACAAGGCACTTAAAAAGTTTTTTTAAAAGCCAAGATGCATTAAAAAAAACCTAATAAATTTTTAATTTTTCCTTTTTGTAACAGGACAAGTAACAGATTACATCAAACTTCAGAACTTCTCAAATATCTGATATTATACACATTCCCATCTGTCTTGCAGGGAGGGATATTGGTCAGCTTAACAGTTTCAGGTAAAATAAGCTGCATAATAGTATATATTACAATAATAAATGTACAATGTTTACATGAAATATGTTTTAGAAGCAAGATAAAGATGCATCTGCATCAAAAGGCGACCTTTTAAAATGCCACAACTATTTTTTACATTCACTCTTGCAACAGGTCACAAGATGGGGTCACTAAGCTCAGATAAATCACTATGATGCACATAAAATACAGAAAGATGGTTATTTATATATTATATATATATTTATATTTTCACACTTTAGCATCTGAGACATAAACTGAGAATTTAAAATTTATTCTCTTCAGATAACAAATCATTTTTTATTCTTCATAAACATGGTGCCCACAAAAGCACATAGGTAAGGCACAATAGGGTTTTCTGTTACAGAACAGTGTGCATCATGTTTACTTAACCAGAAAACGTGCATTATCTGTGCAAGTTCATGCGGCAAACCCAACACATATACAATAAAAACCAAAAAGGAAATTGAGCTTTAAACAAAATCAAAATTGGTACAATTCCAGCTGTTTCACATATTCATTTAGACTGACAATGATATATCAACAGGTTATCTTTTAAAAAGCCAGTTGTTACAAGTAAACTTTGCTCCACAACTATTTTAATCTGAAATCATAAACAGTAATAAAGTAACTTTACTGAAACAAAGTAAATACCGAGGCACAAAGCAACGGTCACTCTACTATACTGCAAACTTTCATGACCTAAAATTGTAAATATAATTTTTCAAATACGCATTTTGCTGAAACCATGTGCCCTGCTTTAAACTTGACATATAACAGGGGAGCTAACATTTCATTAAATTATAAATAGATTGGGAAATGACTTAATCCCAATGGTACTATATCATAGCCCTAGTATTTATAATAAATACAGCTTTTCACAAAATACTTTCCCAGTATCTGCCAATTGCTTCTTTATTGCTCACATAAATTTGAATCCATTACAACTGGTATCGAAACTTTCACACAAAATCATACTTGACATTTTTATATAAAACCTATAAAAGGTATTTGAAACTTGTAGCTAATACTTCCAGGTGTTCGGCTGTTTGATCTATGTGATAATACAGTCATATGTATACATATATGTATGTATATATGCCTATATATACATACATATATATACATACACACATATATACACATACATATATATACACATTAGATTATGAATAAAATAGGAAGCTTATTTTACTGCTTTAATGCAGACATCCTCACAAAACAAGACTACTTTCGCCACCACCAGCATTTATACATATATACATAAGCCAGTTTAAGTACATATACATCCACTTATATGTAACCCTTAAACCCAAATTAGTTTTCCCATATTCCAGCTGTAACAAATAAATCTCTTACAAGCAATAAAAACCTAAGGTTAAATTGGGAAACGAACTGTTTTACCACATTAGCCTGTAAGGAAATATGCAGGTGACTGTATACAAAAATTCACAACATTAGTTCACAGGAAATTATGGAAATACAAGAAGCCTCTTCACCATGCTTTTGTGTGGTTATCAAAACACTTCTTGGTGCAAAAATACAACCACCACATCTTGAAAATGCTTAATAAAGTCAATGTTCCTCATGCAAAACTTCAAATGCACTGACTTAGCTGAGCTCCAAAACCTGAATGAAACAACTATTTATCTACTCGGCGTTGCTGCCTCACTGCTAAGTCCCTTTGGAACCTTAAGATTTCTGGAACGTTCGAACAGAGCTGTATTCAATAAAAATGTTACATACAAAAAGCATTTAAAAAGGAAAACAGGAAGCCAAACAGGAATTTTCCTATTGTAAATAACAGTTCTAGGAGTGGAAGAAAGTCTTTTCAGGAACCTCCTTGAGAATTGGGTATGCCAGTCCGAAGACGAAGATGAGACATAGAGTTCATATGTTTATTTGATGGCTTCAAGGGAGTGTTGCAAGTAAGAGCTTGGGGAAAGCGATGGTGATATCTATCTAGTCGTAAATATTTTACTGTAACCAATTTCCCTGTTGTAAGATAAAAATAATATTTAAGATCTGTAAAAATGCACTTAATATTTATAGAAAATTGTGGTAAAAAATATGAACACAAAATGCATATAAAATAATCTCAAATCATTACTCTAAAAATGCTAACCTAAAATTCTTTAAAATCTGGTATGGTTTAAATAGTAAGCTATAATATATCTTTTCAAAATATTTATAATATTGAAATTGCTTACCATCAAACCAAGAGCCATGCAATGCCTTAAAAGCTTTTCCAGCATATTCTGGAGACAGACATTTAACATATACACAGCCCTATGATATTAATAAAAAGGAAAAAAAAAGAATAGTCTTAGTTTAATAGCAACAAATCCGAAACATAGAATTCAAGAGTAAAAGTTACTTTACCTCACGTGAATTTTTGTCTACTGCAATATGAACAATGCCATCATTATCATTGCATTTTTCTAAAATTGCTTCTTGAATTGCCAAATGCCACTGATCCCCTATTTCCCTAAAAATTAATGAAAACAAAAATCAACAACCATGTTCCTATTCAGTAAGAAGTCTTTATTGTCTCTTACAACGTATATATCCTACTAGAATTGGGATAGTTTAAAAACTACATATTGTTAAAGGCAGTAGTAAATAAATGCTTGTTACTAGCAGTAGGTAGATTATTAGCATTCAGAAGTCGCAGCCCTTCTCTCACTTTCCAGTATAAGAAATCGCAGAGCTCAGGCAATGTAGGATTAGCCTACCATAGCAGAACAAATGTGCTGTCATTTTTATGCTTAAAATTCTATGTACCTACAGTCATTTCTTCTTTTCTATACTAATTAGCACTTTAACGAGTTGTAGTGAACTGATAAAAGTTGAATATTATTTTAACTTTTTCAAATCCCTAAACTTAAAGAAAATTCTTAGTAAATAGAGTAAGTCTTCATTTAATATCATCAATAGGTTCTGTGACTTTAGGTGAAATAATGTATAGGAAAACTAATTTTATCAGAGGCTAACTGACATAAACAGGAGTTAAATTCCTACATGTACCGTCAATGTTATAATGAAATAATATTGAATGAAATGTTATTATAGGGCCTGCTGTGGTGTATTCTGAGCTCCTCTTTTCCATAAGAATGAAAGGGTGATACAGGACAAACATTTTGCACAGTCATCTCATTATTAAGAGAGCTTTACAATTTCCTGTTACAGTAATAAACATTTCTTACTTATGAGATATATTGACCGTGGGACAGAGGGGAAAGCAGCTCCATTTTAATGGTAAATATTCATCTTAGGAAATAAAATACTGGACTGGCATTGATTTCCTAATACCTAAGGTATGAGGTAAGATTCCCAATAAAGGAATTATCACCTTGCTGTTTCTATTTCTGCAAAACAAAGGCTGTGTGTGTATATACTGAAAGTGCTTCTCTATATATTTGATTTTGCTGTTACTTATTTGGAATCTCATCATATCAACTATTTCTTGAAATAAATGAGTCATTAGATGGAACTTATAGGTATCTCATTAGTAAACAATTTCCACTGTGAAGATTTTTTTGAAAAACAGAAGAATCTTTTTATCATTGGACAGATAAGCAAAGCAGGCGCCTCTAGGAAGCAAATTCTAAAGATTATTAAAGCTTATATGTGAAATACTATGGATTCTAAGGCAATAACATTAGACTGCTATTCTCTGGATGCATGTGCTGCTATAGTTATATAGACAGAAAAGTTTCTCAAATATTACATAGACAAATAGACATGGCTTGTAGAAAAGAAAGTGTATACATCACTGTAGAGAATTTTTTCAATAAGAGAATGGAAATTCAAAAATAGCAAATATTTTTCTCTTATTGCCTGCTTAGGTAAAGAATGCTGGCAGACATAACTTACACATTTAATAAAGGCTACTGTTTGTCACATGTGTCATTAATTTGACTCAAGCATTTATCTGCTATGGGGATCCACAGTGAATACAGAGATTTATAAAAGTTTTACAAATCATTATACATCTGTGTCTTTTGGCCAAACCTTTGCTTGGAATATAAAAAAAAGAGAAGAAGAGAGAAAAACATAACCTTCCATAGTTAGAGATTCAGAAATAACAGAGATTATTCAATTACAGACATAGTATTTTAAGAATATCATGCACTTTTCAGCCCAATATTCCATATAAAAATTACATGTACCTCTGATCATAATACTTACATAACTGGATCAAACATATTTCGAATCTTTAGACATGGTGTCAAACTATTTGGTGGTGAATTTCTTCTATCTAAATGAAATGCTATAAAAAAAAATTAATTTTACTATTTGCCACTATTCCATTTTGTTGAAAATGTATTCAATCATTTAGTTCATTCAAAAAATATTCACTGCATACTTTTACTATGAGCCAGACCCCTGACTATGAAGGTGAGTAAGACAGACAGGATCACTGGTCTCACAGAGTTAACAGTTTAGGAGGGGAGACGGTATCACCTAAGAAATTGTAATTGTGGTAAATTCTAAGAAAGTAGAGTGTAGAAAGCTGTCAAAGTAACTTAAGCTTAAATCTGGGACTATCAGAAAACACTTTACCAAGGAAATATGATTTATGCTGAGACCTAAAGAATAAGTAAAAATAGACAGAATAAAGAGAGGTATAAAGGACATTTCAAGCAAAGGTGATAGCTTGTACATAACCCCTGAGTCAAGAAGGAGCTTGGTCTATTCTAGATAGCCACTGTGACTAGAGTGACAACGATAGAAAGATAAACCTGAAGAGCGAGATATCAGATTATTCAGGTCCATGTAGGCCACATTAAAGTAGTCAGACATTACCATAAGAGCACCTGAAAGCCACACAAACAGTTTAAGGAAAGAAATAATATCATGAGATCTGTCTTAAAATTACAAATTTTAAAAATAGACTGTCATGTGGAGAATCAATCAGGTGGAAATAAAAGTGAATGCAAGGAAACCAGTTAGGTTACTATAGTTGTCTAAGAGGGAAATGATAGCAATGTAGTTAAGATAGGCCAACAACACAGATGGAAATAGGTGGATAGAATTAGTATATATTTTGGAGTAGATCTGATGTGACTCATTTAAAGACTGCACAGGGGCAGGGGCGGGTAAGAGAGAGAATATGAATGACTCCCAGATTTATGGCAGAACTAAGGAGAAGTATCATTAATTAGACAGGAACACTGGAGAAGAGGTAAGTTTGGGGAGAGAAGACACTGAGTTCATGCATATGTTGAATTTGTGGTGCCCATTTCCTTGAAGAGAAGATAAGTACATAGCTGGATATAAGAATCTGAAAACTGGAACACAAGACTTAGTTCAAGATATAAATTTGGGAGTTATCAATATATATGTGGTAAATGAAGTTGCAGTATGAGATCATCCAGAAGACAGGAAAAATAAGAAAAAAAAAGCCTTGAGAAACTCCAACACCTGAGGTCCAAGAAAAACAGAAAATCTAGAAAAAAATATTGAAGAAATAGTCAGAGGTAGGAGGAAAACCAGAAGAAAGTGGCATCCCCAAAGCCAAACAAAGAAAGTTTCTAGGCAGGCTCAATTTGCTAACAGTGTTAAGTAAAATAAGGACAGAAAAGAAAAATGTCCACTGGATTTAGCAATATGAAAGTTTGAGAGCTGTTTCCTTGGAATGATGAGAATAAGAACAGATTGGAGTCAGCTGAAGAATACATGAGGGGTGACAAAGTAAAGACAGTGAGTACAGTAAATGTTTAACGCCATTGGGTTGTATATGGGTAGCGACACAGGGTGATAGCTACAGGACAGTGCAGAGTTCATCACTGTTTTAAAGCTGAGAGGCTACAGCATGTTTAAGTGATGATGAAAAGATGCAGTAGAGGCAGGGATTTAAAACCTAGTAAGGGAAGATACTTAACAAGACTAGAGAGAAGGGCTTGGGGGTCTTTGTTAAATGAGACAGCTTCTCAAGTGCAATAGATGATAAGGATGAGCATGGATTGTGGTAGTTTTAGGGATTTTGTGGTGGAAATTTGAGACAGGTGCAATCTCACTGTTTCTATTTGAGTCATCATCTGAGAATGAAGAGAGAGAGAAGGGCAAAGGTTTGAAAAGAGGAGAAATCTAAAACTGCTATTGAGTAGGACAGAAAAATGAAGTGACTAGTAAAATATGGTGAGAACATGAAAGTCTGATAGTGCTGAGGGCCTAAATGATGTTAACTGTGAAAGTGCCAGTTAACCAAGTTGCATGACTTTTCTCCTGTTGTGTTCAGCCAATTTGCACATAGACAGACAAAGATAAAATGTTTTTATCCTTGGTTGAAATTTACTAGGGTAAGATGAAGGATAGGTAATGACCCAAGAGAACCAGCAAGGGGAGTGATTGGAAAGATAAATCATGGAAACTAAGATGGATAGGAAAAGAAGTGAAAATAAGAGGAAGGCTGAAGAACTGGAGAAAGTGGAGGCATCAAAGAATTGAAATTTTGGGGAGTTTAAAAAAAACACAGGTACATAAAGCAGGAAAGTTGAAAGGATGAGTTTATGATTTAAAGACTAGGATATAACAATTAGAGATTTCAAAAGTAACTAGTGATAAGAAATACCTGGGGTGTGATATCCCCAAATAGTGCCTGATAAAAGAAAGAATGGTCACTGGACATGAAAAATCTTTGCCAAACCCCAGATCAATAATGTCTGTGAATCGTTAGTACCTTCTAGACTTCTCTAACAGTGTATAGGTTCTGTTCTTAGATGACCTTTTAGTTGCAAGCACTGTGACTTCCTCCAAATTCCAATTCTGGCCTGAACTAGGAGGCGATGAACCAAAGAAAATAGAAGGATTCATATCACCCTACTCTAGTCCAGACCCAAGTTTCCACAAAATAATAGATAAGGGAGAAACTATTCCTGCCCAATTCTAGTCAGAAAGTAGTCCCAAAGTGATTTTTAAAATATATGCTTTGTCTCCCTAACTAAACTGTAATCACCTCCTGGAATAAGCAGAGATACAGAAGTTAGTGAATGATACATTTCAAATACCTCAGAAACTACCTTTGGATGCTTCAAATGAATGTGGTTAATTCCAAACACTACATCTGCCAGAAGCATAAATAATTCTCTGGCTCCCCAGCAGGTACTGTTTGATTTTTAACTGGTGCTTTAAAATACAATTAGAAAAACTAACATTATATAATCATCTAGTTTATATATAACTAACTATCTTTTAGAAATTGTACTAAAAATTTAATAAGGAAGATTATTTATAACAATTACTTGGGTAAAATAGTATTAAATGACAACAGCTTATAGTGAATTCAAAAGACTGATATAATTACCAACTTTCTGGCCATGTACTTTTTAATTAAAACACTGCATTTATAAAAACAAATATTAAGCTTTTTAATAAGTTAAGCTATCTTTTTACATTATAACACCAAAAACCCTCAGTATATAGTCATATTTATATAGCACATTTGTGTACAGATATACTTAAATTAAAGCAAAACTTATTCTATGTATCAATATTTTGATACTAGGTCAGAGTCATTTAAGAAACATATAAGTAATATTAAAATTAAATTCTCTCTATTTAGAACTAGGTGATCTTAAATGAGGTAAAAGATGTACGACTATCATTAAAGACTATTCCAACAACTTATTAGCCTCCTGTAACAAATTCTGATTATGATGAAATCCTTAAAAGAACTCAAATCTCTCTTGCTACGAGTCTACATACTTTTATCATCACGACCATTCTAAAACTGAATTGGTATACTTCTAACAAACAGGTACTAGGTTCTACCTTAGGATTTCCTGCCTAAGGATAAAATTACCTCAACCATTATACTTTTTTTAATTTGCTAAGTAATAGGTGTCTTGCTTTATTTTCATTCCTTTCTAGGTTCAGGAACCCCTAATAACTGTAACTGTTATCAAAGACTGTCCAGTAAAAGGAGATTAAATTCACAATTGTTTACATGGCCTACTTAGAAATATTCTAATAAGATAGCTCAGTACTTGGCATATAATTTATAAACATTTACTACACCAGAACCTTGATGAAACATTAATATAAAATCGTGGCAGGACAGTTTAAAAATATTATATCAATTCATGTTGAGTATTAATTACCACAACTATAACTGATATTAAGTTGTCTCTTATCACATTTGCACAGTCTTTTCCAATTTAAAGAAAATAACAAAGTAAAAATAACAATCAGAGGTTTTAAATCCTAGAGTTTATAGAACATCCAATTTAACACATTTAAAGTAAATAAGATCACTACCAATTTGGGAAAAGAACACAGATTATTATCTAGGTCAAGAAATTATCTTTATATTCATCTAGAGAATCTCACATTTAAAAAATAAGATGAACTATAATGATAGAATAAATTCATATAAAAAATTAATGTCCGTTTCTAGAACTTTATTCAAATGCACACACTAGTACCAACTGCTAGCTCTATGAAGAAATCAGGCTAAGACGCCACGCCCATTATAATCAGGCACTATGGTAATCAGATCTGACTGGCTTTGAATTCTCTGGTTCTAGTTTCATAGGGCCCTTTTGCATGCACCCTTTAAAGCAAATAGTTTATTGTTTAGTGTCATCTGGCAACATCAAAGCTTCATATTTATGCCATAATTATATAAGCTTATTATTCAAGCTCTTTGAAAGTGAAAATTAGAGAAAAAAGGGAGCGATTGGACTTCATTTTATTGCAATTTCAAAATAATTTATTTATCTTTCCCATAAATGCTTTGTTTAGCAAACATTGATAAATATGCTTTTATCGGACAAGAAGGTTAAAAGAAACTGAACTCGCTACTCTACTAGTCCTGAAATGTAAATTAAACTAAGCATGAAATTTCATTTTGCAACTAATTATTAGTTGCAACTTACAAAAAATTCGAGTGAATTTAACAGTTATCATTAATAGATGTTTGGGTACATAAAGCAACCAATCACCAAACCCTCCTATATACTTATATATGTTTTTGCAACTATGCTAGCATTTTAAAAAATATAGATGCCCATCAAAAGCTACTTGACATGGGGGATTATGCAGGTGAAATGGTCTTAATAAGAAAGGCAGGCAGGTAAAAATTGGAAAAAAGAGCAGTTAAAAGTTATGATTCCATTTATATTTATATATGTTTTACATATACACATACATATATGTGAAATATAAGTTATACGTGTCTTATTTGCATAAAAAATTAAGGAAAAAGAATGCAGTTAAATCTATAATAACTAAGTTGCTTTGTTAAATGAAAAAAGAAAAAAATCAAAGTAATGTATACGATATTCTATTGAAGACAAACTATTTAAGTTTATACTAGCCAGAAGTGGAAACATTTTTATGAGGCTAAAACTGATTACTTCTATGGGACGAAAATGGAAGAGGAGCTTTGCTGTGATATATCTTTCAATTGTACTATTTTACTTTAAACATTAAGACTGCTGTAATTAAAAAATATTAAAGAAAATTTTATGCTTGTATTTTTTGTTGTTTAAAAATGCATACCTTGACCTTGCCATACTTTAGAAGGTATTACTAATATTTTGTCACAGGATGCAGAAGGCTGGATCCAGCGCCAAACTAGAAAATCTGCACCGCCTATTCTTCGTGTTTCTGTGCGAACTCTAGATTCGTTAGCAGCAAGGAAGTCGACAGCTCTATCCCAGACTTTCTTCATTTTTTTCCTATTATGTGAACAAAACAACAAATCTATAATCATGGCTTGTAATCTTATTCAAATATTAGTATATGAAGATTGTGGTTAGTGTTAACTCTGGCTCTTCTAATCACTGCTTACCGAGTTTTCGAAAAACTCCAGAGGTGGAGCTTAAGCATCAGTACTTTTTTTCCCCCCAAAACCTTCACTGGTGATCCTGATATGTTGCTAGGGTTAAGAATGCTGCTTTAGCATATGTCATCATCTTTTATTTTTAAGAAGTTATGACTTAGTTCTTTTATTTAAAAAACTTTAACAAAATATTTTAAAAACATTACTAGTAAAACATCACTGACTGTTGTCTGCCTCTTTATGAAAATGAAATTAAGGAAATAAGGTAGAGATTGACAACAAAGAATCAAAAATGCACAGGAATGAGAATGATTTAGAAATCCAGTTGTCTATTTGCCACTCAAAATCAGGACGGTAAGAGAATTTAGAAAGAAAGGAGAATTTAAAGTACTCACAAAAAGCCTGTACAGTAAAGCAGGTCTAGTTGAGAAAGGTCACAACTCTCAATATAATTTTCACAACTACAGAAAACAACAACATTCTGATTTATTTCAATTCACAATGCTTTGAACATACCTTTCATGAGGCTGTATTAAGGAATCTCGCACATGTGGAATAGGCATGTAAGGTTGTAAATCTTTATTTTCCTGGCAAGCTTCATTATGACTTCGTAAAACATCTGAAAATAAGTCAAACGAATTTACAAATGAATTGATCGCTGGATATCATGTTGTAGTTCATCACATAATAACTATTCTAGAAATAGTTTAGATTTTTACAAATATCATACCTATAATTTTTACCACCATATCATACATCTGCCTTGTTTCTTCTTCTTCTTTTGTCCAGCGATATTTCATGTAACGTAGAACAACACAAACCATCACTACACCTGCAATATTTATATTTTTTTGTATTTTAAAAATTGTGGTCAATGGCATTACAAAGCAAACAAAAAAACTTATCAGTTTCTATAGTGATTATTTTAACTGCCTCAATGGGATAATGGAATGAGCCTTTAAGACAGTGGGCTGAATTAGCCATATAATTAAAACTATATAGAAAAATGTAATATTAAACATAATCTGGAGTTTCACTTAATCATACTAGAAAAACCATTTCTTCTATTATGTTGACAACTGAATACTTAAATTCTATTAATTTTTTAAAACAAAATAACATAACTATGTTTCACACACTTTTTTCCTTTGCAGCATTAAACTACTAGAAAAATGAGTCTCACAAGAATGTAAACATACCATACGTTCCTTTCAAGTAAATTATTTTTAAAGAAGTTGGATAGAAAAAAAAAAAAAACTCCTAAACTCCTATTATCAATCAAAATAGTCACATGAAATCTAGGAATCTGAATAATTTTAATGAACTTAATTTACAATATTTTATTATTTAAAGACTAAGCTTAATTTCTATATTCCCTGTTCTACTTTCTAAAGTAGACTTCTATCTATGCATTATACCTGATTTTTCTGTGACATTTATATGAATTTTATTCCCACCTCCTTTTACAAATACTGTTTATTAAGTCCTTAGATTGATACTGACACTATTAAAAACCTCAATATTATTATACTTTAGTGAAGATTTTTGGATGTAATTTATAACAGCAATTATGACAGAAGCAAATTCTCAGCCCTGCATTTGGTGAAATATAGACATAATAATTCTAGATTTCTTTCTTCTTTCTCATCCTTAGGTAAAAACTTACCTAAGCATAACAACAATAACCTGTGAGTGACAGTAATAAAAGCACGTCGAAAACGACACCAGAAAGACATCTGTGGTCTTGTGGACTGTAAAAACTGCACATCAGTTATATTTTTCAATTCTTCCTCAGGGCCATAACCGACACACCTATTTAAAAATAATTAAGGGAGAGTTTAGAGGCAAAATCACTTCTTATACTACAAAATGATCAAAGTGGAAATCAAATCCTTTACCTTATTCCAACATCTTTTCCATTTTCAAAAATCCACTGCAATGAAGTGTTAAATATATCTTCATATTCAGGACCTAAATCCTATTAAAAAAATAAAGAACTACAGTACTTAATAATTCACATTCACTTGACTACATGTGTAAGCTGTCCTATAATTAACATACTTTATGTAAGAGTTTAAACTATATACCATAACAAAAATGTATTATTCATTACATAAAAATGAAAGGAAAAAAAGTCACTACTTCGCCACCACCCAAAGATAACCACTGGTAATATTTTGCTATGTTCTCTTTTTGTTTTTTTTTAAATTTACATCTTTGGGTTGTTTTTTATTTTAATAATTTATTTTTAAAGTAGCACCATAAGAGTGAATTAGCCACTTTTTCTTAAGAAACACAATGTTTAGATTAACAAATAACAAACTATTCAGACTTGGCTGTATTCCAGACATTTTCTCAACAAGTGAATGAAGTAAGCCCATAAACTCAAGAAAAACTTACCATATTACCAATCATAAAATTCAAGCTTTCAAGTGGTAAGTATAATTTTTAAAAACTTGCATCTGTTACTATAAGCTTGACAGCTTCACAATACTTGAAAACCTTTGCAATGAGACTGGTGTGATATTAATGAATATGACTTTTGGGTACAGCATAACATTTGGAAGATCTGCATAACCAGTAAACCAATATTTTCAAAATGACCAATGCATGAATTATAAAATCCTGCAGGTAATGTATAGGTTTTATAAAAAAGATATTGTACTCATTGAGTTCCTTTCAAAGACTCAATCCTCTGACACACAGACACTATAGCACACTTCAAAGACATTATTTTAATCAATGAAATATATATGCTATATTTATCTGTATTTGTATATAAGTCCTTCAGCTTGTATTACTACAATATGCAGAATATTAATAGCATTTTTGCATTACTATATAGAATTTTGAAAGCCAGACTATAAACAAAAGTTTCAAATAGTTAAATAAATTTCCAAGTTTACTAACTATATTTTAAATACAAAAATTTTAGGAGGCTGAAGATATTATGACTGTGCTTATTAAGTATCCACAAAAATGTACATAATGTTTCAAATTAACAAGTACACCCACTCTAACAATCTAAGCATGTGGAGGAACAAAAGGCTTAAAACTTCTAGTTATAAAATAATAAGGGTAAGAAAAGAGTATCTATTGTTATTTGCCCATTTTGTTTTCCTTTCCTATGTTAATACCACTTGATATCCACTTACCATCTATAATACAATAGAACCATGGAATATTCCTTTATGAGTATACATTTTCAAAAAACAATAGATAATTTATTTAAAACCTCATTAAAAATTGAACAGGGTGTTGAAGTTTTAAATAGGCCATCACTTCCACACATATTCTACACAGTACACAGAGATCTCAGTATTATAAAATGAAATTTTTGAAGAAGTCAAAGTTTAATTTTTTTCTGGTTTATGCTAATTAAACAGCTCATGCTATCATTGCAGCTTACATAGAATCTACCCGATTTTAAGAGTCAGAAGTGTTTTATTATTCTGTTTTTGTAACCACCTGGAAAGCTCTAAGTAAGGCAGGAGTAGGCCAACTTTTTCTGTAAAAGGACAGAGTAAATATTTTAAGCTCTAGCCATTTATATTTCTGGTCTCTGTTATTTTTTTTAAAAGCAACTTTTAAAAATGTTGTAAAACCACAGCCAGTAGGCCATACAAAAACAGGCCCGTGGGCTATCGTTTGGCAACTACTGAGGTAAGGCATTCCCACCTAGTAAAAAACACCCATTTTCTAATCACTAATGACAAAAATCAGGAGGGAAGCAAGTTTTTAATTTACAAAGCAGGTCTATTCTTATTATTATTGCTTATTACTATTTACTTATAGACAATAGCTTCGTCAACATACTGCTGACAGCTTCATGTAAATCTTTCTAAATTCAAAGCATGTTTTCCCAAATTTTTAACAAATCTATTTTAACACATGTGTATACACACCCTCCTCCATGATTCCCAATCCATATTTACCTTACTTTCAAAATAACTAGCCAAAAATGTGTATTTTAAAACCCATGTCAGATGCTGTGAACTTAGATTACAGTTTCAAAGTACAAAAATAATACTGTTTTTGTAAAAGACTCAGCTCATTTAAAAAAGCAACAAACATTACAAAGAAGGAAAAAAGACACTGGTACAGTAAGAAGTAAAGCAAATATTAAAAGCCTATTAGGGACAGTTCACAAAATGGATAATTTACATGGTAATGACAGCTGTGCGGCTTTCCAATTAGTGAGTAGTCTGATTAATTGTGAGATAATATATGCTGTAAAATAGATGCTACCTTTTAAATTAATTAGAATATGATACACAGAAATCAATAAAATAGTGAATATGATTTAATTCTTGATGATTCTGTAGGAACTATATCTTTCACTTCCAGGAAAAACGGAAAGAACATAGTTCTTAGAATCAAGCAGGCCTGGGATCAAATCATGACTCCATCATTGATTAGTTATATGTATTAAAAATTAAACAGAATTTGAAAGTGACATAGGAAA
Organism: Pteropus alecto; assembly: GCF_000325575.1. Classification (NCBI taxonomy): domain Eukaryota; kingdom Metazoa; phylum Chordata; class Mammalia; order Chiroptera; family Pteropodidae; genus Pteropus; species Pteropus alecto. Next base: position 3,774,872 of record NW_006443138.1, on the reverse strand, counting down.
TGAACCATAATTTATTACATAATTCTACTGGAGAGTTATCAAAGCTCCCACCATGTAACTTAAAATTATCTGTCTGTCTTTTCATGAAAATATGCTGTGAATTTCCTAAATGTTCCACCAGAGGGACCTCTTAACTTTTCACAAATCAAAACAAGCTTTCAATCTCAAAAATGATGAATAAAAAGCTCAAGAAAAACAGTGGGAGAGTTAGAAAAACAGTGGTTAAATTATTTAAATTAACTTATGTTTATTTAAATTTCCTTTGAAGGCGAGAGTGGGCGAAATAATAATGAAATGTAAAAAATCAAATTCAAGAAAATAAAATTTTACTAAGGCTTACTTAATTCACTCATTTTACTCCAACATTTACTAATATTGTGCTTAAAATTCCGTAGAAGTTGGGGGAAAAATTAGCTTATTCCTATTAGAGTTCTATACATTCTTTGACTCATTTACTCCTCAATGCAAAAACTTAATTGTGTTGCCGGTGAAACCACAGGACAAACCATAACTGTTTGATACCAGCGTTGGAGTGACGTTCTTCCATATTTATGCTAGAACTTAGATAAAATAAAAAGTCAATTTTGGTTAGATTGTATTAAATCTGCCATTCCAAATTAGAAAACAATTTAGCAACATATATCAAAAAACAATAACAAAAGTTCATGCTTTTTAAACAAGCGATTTCCTTGCTATAACTATTTCTTAAGGAAATGATCAGAAAAATCTAATACTATATGCAAACAGTGAAGTGTTTTCATAATACCGAAAAACAAACCAATACATTATTAGCAATCCTGTAAACAAATATTATCCAGTGATAAAAAGTTTTCAAAAACCTGAGTAATGAAAATGCTCATAACTTAAAAAAATTATAATCATATTTATAATGCAAAATATTTATACTAATTCCAGGGGGAAAATATAAGACTAGAGAAAAAAATGGAACAAAATGAAGTGGTTAACAATAGGTGGTGAATTTGAAATGCTTTTTTCCCACATGAATTAAATCATAAGCATGGGTTAATGTTATATTGAAAAAATAAGCATTATTTTAAATAGTACTTCAAAGCTTTTAAGTAGATTGTAAAACTTTATTTTGGGGGGAAAATTCCTGTTTAATGCTTTTTTAGTAGCAGTCCAAACTGCATCTTTGGTGATGACAAGCCATACCAGGTTTCACAACATTTAAAAACCGGAAAATGGGATTCCAAAAAGAAAAGGAACACACCCCACATCCACCCCACACTCCACACACCTAAACTTTTATAAAAGGATACTGCCATTTCTACATAAAATAACTTCACTTAACTATTTAAAAAATGGAACTGACTGATCCAAAATCTTTTGTAAATATATACATTATATAAATATATACATTAGAACTTCTGAATCTAATTGGAAACATAAAATAATTCCAGGGAAAAGATATGAAAATCTTTTTAAGACTGGAATTCATTAATAAAGCAGTTCCCCAACTCAGCTCATGTTAATCCACTTGCTTTTAGTAACTCCTTTGCTGTCAGTCTTTAGGAGAGAACTAATCTCTGTTCCTGGTTCTGTGTCCCTTCTTTTTATCTTATCCTATTTACCAACCCAGAACTGCAATCAAGTGGTTGGGGGAGGGGAAAGAGGGAGGTTAATCATCTTTACATACCAATCCCTGCCTTTCTCAGCTCCAGCTTAACTACTGGATCAAGCCTTATCCTATTCCCAAACCCCATTCAATCCTTTTAGTCCTTCAAATAAAGTGTTCAGTAGATTTTAAGAGTCTCTGGGTTCTTCTGAAATGTATATTAATCTTGCTGCAGGAATTTATGACCAACACATTTCTGTGCCATTACCTAAGAGATTTAACGGTGGGGAGAGAAAGCAGGAAGGAAGCACTGGTTGGGATCAATTTTTCCTACTGTTAGAAGTAAAACCACTTTCAAATATTTCATAAAGAACCACTTGCATAGATTCCAACTTGGATGGCCTCCTCCTGGAATATTTTATTCTATGTCCCCTTTAGCCTACTACTCAATCCAATCCCTGCTTTGCCCCCAACTTCACAATGCATCCATCTAGCAATTCTTTCATCCCTTATTATAGAGTCCAATAATCATAACTCCTTCTTATTTAAGATCTTTTTGGATCCTGATTCTTTAGCTATCCAATCTATTAGCTATTTGTCATCTAGGTCAAAGCTGAAAATGAAGAAGAGGGTTGAGAGACAAATTCTGCAGCATGTTATTAGGAACCTCCCTCCAGGTAACACTGATTTAATTAGTTAGGAAATATTGAAAAAGAAATAACTTATTGGGAAGCTACTATACTCATCAGGCACAGAGCTAGGTACTTTAATATATACACTCAAGTCTCCCAACAACTCTGACAGATATTAATGAGTCCCACTTTCACTCAGAAAACTGGTACAGAAAAGTGAAGGAACTTTACCAAGACACACAGCTTCTACGTGAAAGTGGTACAAACTGAATCCACATCAAATCTCCATCATATTATATTGTCTTAACATCTTTCAGCTATGTACACGTAAGTCATGAATAAAGTTAAAATCTGAGTACACATTTCTCTTTTTTGACAAGCATATCAATGGAGATTATCAACAAACACCTGATAGAAGCCTCAGAACTATACTGCATTCTAAAGTTTAAAAATGGAGGGGGGTGACATCAGCAAGATAACAGAACAGGAAGCCCTAGACCCTCCTTCCCCCATGGAGACAGGAATTCAACAATAAATCCAGAAACCAGGTAAGAGGTTCCTGCATCACAAGCAGGCCTGAAACTGGCTGCATAGAAGCCAGTACGAAATTCTGTAGCACTCACTCACCAGAGCCCCTTCCCCTGACACATCATTTCGCAGTGGGGAGAAATTCCAAATTCCTGGATTCTCCTTTAGGAGTGAAAGAGAAGACTGGAACACACGTCTGATGTTCAGACTTTTCAGGGGGCTACTAGAGGGACTGGTGTCAGTCTTGCCTGAATCTAGGCATTGACAGGTAAGGGCACCAAGTTGGAGGTCACCAGAAACAAAGGCAATGGTTTGAACTAGCACACATTCACTCACCATTGCACTCTCCCACCCCTGCGGCTCAGAGCAGAATGAGTGGGAAAAAAACAACTCCTGGCTTCTCCCTGAATGTTCCAGTCTGTCAGGGAGCCGACCAAGACACTGGTATCTGTAGTACCTGTCTCAGAGTACTATTAAGACCTGACATAATCTAGGTGTGTGAAGGTTGCTGAGAACAAAAGAGCTGGACAGCTTGCTGCTGCTCCAACGAACCTGCAGTACAGCAGACAAACACCAGAGGGAGCAAAAAATTACAGGCTCCTGAAAAAAGAAATCTGTAAAACCTTTCTGGCTGGAAATTTAAACTCACAAGTCCAGAAAAGATGCATCCACAGAAAAGGTTTGAGAGAACACCAGAACCTCTATTTGAGCTCATTGTTGAAGGTCTTCCCTGCAAGAAGACAGTCTCTAAAGACGTGGAGATGTGGTTGTGTTTTCGAATGCATATATCCCAACCCAAAGTAGCAAGGAAATGTGGCCCAAGTAAAGAAACAAAATAAACCTCCAGAAACTGGCCCTTAAGAAATTGAACATGAATTACTTGACAAAAAAATTCAAAATCATTGTCATAAATACACTCAACGAACTCAGGACTATCAACTAAGAGAGAAAACATTAAAAAAACATATTTTGGAGCTAAAAAATATAATAACTGAATATAAAACTTCACTAGATGGGTTCAACAGCATTTAATCCATCAGAAGAAAAAAGTCAAAGAACTCAAAGACACATCATTTGAAATTATCCAGTCAAGGGAACAAAAAAGAAAAAACCAATGAAGAAGAGTGAAAGAAGCTTAAAGAATTATAGGGACATCATCAATCAGACCAATATATATGCATTATGTAAGTCCCAAATGGAAAAGAAAAAGAGGAAGAGAAAGCATATTTGAAGAAATAATGACCCAAAACTTCACAAATCTAAGAGAAAAAAGGTACATTCAGATTCAAGGGGCTCTGGTGAGATACATTCTGGGATACAACAAAAGCAGTACTGAGATAGAAGTTTATAATGGTAAACAACTACATTAAAAAAGAAAAGAGCTCAAACAAACAACACAATTTTACACCTCAAGAAACTAGAAAAAAAAAAAAAGCTAAGCCCAAAGTTAGCAAAAGGAAATAATAAAGATTAGAGCAGATAGAAACAAAACAGAGACTAATAAAAGAAATTCAATGAAACAAAGAATTGGTTCTTTAAAAAAAAAAAAAAAGATGAGCAAAATTGACAAACCCTTAGCTAAAAAAAAAGACTCAAATAAATAAAACCAGAAATGAAAGAGAATATTATGACTGATGGCACAGAAATATAAAGGATCAGAAAGACTACTATGAACAATTACTCACCAACAAATTGGATAACCTAGAAAAAATGGAGAAATTCTTAGAAACATATAACCTACCAAAACTGAATCACAAAGACAGTCTGAACAAACCTATAACTAATAAGGAGATTGAACCCTTCATCAAAAATCTCCCAACAAAGAAAAGTCTAGAACTCAATGGCTTCCCTGAAGAATTCTACCAAACATTTAAAGAATGAACACTAATCCTTCTCAAATTCTTCCAAAACATCTAAGAGAATACCTCCACATTCATTTTATGAAGCCAGCATTACTCTGATACCAAAGCCAAACAAAGATTCCATAAGAAATACAGAGCAATATCCTTGACATATATAAATGCAAAATATCCTCAACAAAATACTAGCAAACCATATTCAACAGCATATTAAAAGGATCATATACCATGACCAAGTGGGATTTATTTCTGAAATGCAAGAATGGTCCAACAATTCTGAGGAAGAACAAAAAAACTGGAGGCCTCACACTTCCTGACTTCAAAACATATCACAAAGCTACAGTAATCAAAACAGTAAGATACTGGCATAAAAACAGGCACATAGGTCAATGGAAGAAAACAGAGAAATTCATGCACATATGGTCAACTGATTTTTGACAAGAATACTAAGAACCCACAATGGGAAAAGGATAGTCTCTTCAAAAAACAATGTTGAAAAATTGGGATTTTCACACGTAAAGGAATGAAATTGGACCCTTTTATTACACAATACACAAAAATCAACACAAAGTGGATTAAAGACTTAAATGTACAACAAGAAACTATAAAACTCCTAAAAGAAAATGCATGGGAAAAGCTTCATGACATTGGTCTTGGCAAAGATTTTCTGAACATGAGACCAAAAGCACGGGCAACAAAAGCAAAAACAGACAAGTGAGACTATATCAAACTAAAGAGCTTCTGCACAGCAAAGGAAACAATCGACGGAGTGAAAAGGCAACCTACAAAATGGGAAAAATATTTGTAAACCATGTACCTGATAATGGTTAATATCCAAAATAAATAAGCAATTCCTACAACTCAATAACAAAAAAACTCAAATAACATAATTTAAAAATGGGCAAAGGACTTCAATAGACATTTCTCTAAAGAAGACAACAAACATCCAATAGGTATATGAAAAGATGCATGACATCACTAATCATCAGGAAAATGCAAGTCAAAACTACGGTGAGATATCACCTTACACCTGTTAGGATGGCCACTATCAAAATACAGTGTTTTCAAAGATGTGGAGAAAAGGGAACACTTGTAAACTGTCGGTGGAAATGTAAAGTGGTGTAGCTACTTTACAACAGTATGGAGAGTCCTAAAAGAATTAGAGATAGAACTATAATATGATCCAGCAATCTCATTTTGGGCTATTTATCTGAAAGAATTGGAAACAGAGTCTAAGAGATATTTGCACCCCCATGTTCACTGCAGTATTATTCACAATAGCCAAGAAGTGGACATCACCTAAATGTCCATTAACAGATCAACAGATAAAGAAAATGTGGTTTTATACATGCACGCACACACACGCACACACGCGCACACACGCGCACACACGAATAGTATTCAGTCTTAAAAAAAGAAATCCTGTCATATGTTATTACAATGTAGGTGAACAAAGTGAAGTTAGCCAGTCACAGAAGGACAAATACTGCATTGATTCCATTTATATGAGGTATATACTGTAGTCAAACTCACAGAATCAGAAAGTGGAACGGTAGTGGCCAGGGACTGGGAGGAGGGGAAAACGAATAGCTGCTATGTGATGGTATAGAGATTTAGTCACGAAAAATGAAAAGTTCTAGAGATATTAAGTACAATGATGTGCATATAGTTAATGATACTGTACTATAAACTTAAAATTTATTACGAGTGTACATCTCATGTTATATGTTTTTTACCACCAATAAAAAAAGGAGGAAATGAAGTTTGTATGACATGACTTGTTCACAATTAACCCATGCCAGCTTCTGGGATTAGCATTTCCATTGGTAAGTACTCAAATATTTACGGATTATCTTTATAGAATTGGACATCAAGCTCCCCAGTATGGTCTTCAAAATCTATTTTCTTCTTTTTTGGAGATCGGAATGACACGTGTCTATCTTAACCTTCTAGTACATTTCCTTTCATCTAAGATTTCCTAGATTACTTACATTACTTTATAAAATTCATCTGCAAGTTCTCTTAGTACCCTGAGAAGAAATTAATCTCGAGCAGAAGATTTGAAATAAATGACAATGGTTAGATGCATACATGCTACTAACCTAACTCAATTTCTCTCTCGCCACTGCTGCTTGTTTTGCTTCCTTTCCAAATTAATGTGCATTCTCTCATAGAGAATGTTCCAAAGCAAACTAAAACAAAAAATGTTGAGTAATTCTGTTTTCTCTATCTGCTCAAACTAAACAGTAGGCTCAAGCTTTTAACAGTGCAATTAATCACGTGCATGGTACTTTTGATATAAATTGCAATGATTTATATAAACTTTAAGAACATAGCTATTAAAATTCTAATTTCATGGCTTACTTTTAAATATGCAGCTGCCTCTTGAACAGAGAGTGTTCTCTGATTAGAACTGCCACATTCATGATCTCCTGGAAAGATTAGCATATTATTAATTTTGAATCAATACTATGTTCAGCAGAAGAAAACAAATATTAGTCAAAACATTTACAAATTACAATATAGGTTATATTATTATAATAAAGATGAACATTATTTATATTTTCTAAAAAAATTCCAGTAATATAAACAATTATCTTTACATACACTACCTTTAAATCCAATTATCTTTACATACACTACCTTTAAATCTATGTTCTAGATAAGAACATAGCTTCCTCTTATAGTCCCAATTAAATTGTTAGCCATATGTGCATGTCACACTAATGCCTATCCATACATCTGGGCATAGACAAGGCCCTCCAGAAATGTATTTTTCAAGGGGGGAAATTCATTGTGCTAACTTTCATATTTATCACTCAAACTAATAATTCAAGTGTTCAAATAAGTTTGAATTAAAACATCCATTTTTGGAGTATAAATGAGCCTATCTTTGACAAGGGTACACATACCTTAAAAATTATTACATAGATCAACAGAGAAAATAGAAGCTTCTAACTATAATCTGGTTTCTGCGAAGGGATGTACTACATGGAAAAGCTCAGAAAACTACATTTTCCTTTTCTTATAACTACTTATAAGAGAATCCAAAGCTTTTTCTTTCAGGCTGTCTGTGGTTATCAGAGATCGACTATCCTCAATATTGAACTTCAAATGTAAGTTTTTCCTGCCCTGCTTCTTTCAAGTAATTAAAAAATTATTTTTAATGTGAAAGGACAAGATATAAAATCCTTGGCAAATTTTTCTATCATAAAAGAAACCATGTCCCTATTTATACTTTTGTTCAAGTAGCCACGTTTTAGTGATCACAGTTCTGAAAAGGGTAGAAATACCTATTAGATGAACAACTAAGTCTTCGAAGTTTATAATGCATCCTCAGAGATCCAGATTCCATAGATCTACAGCAGAGGTCAGCAAACTGCAGCCCATAGACCAAATGTGGCCTACCACTAGTTTTTATAAATGAAGTTTTATTGGAACACAGCCACATTCATTCATTTATGTATTATCTATGGCTGCTTTCGTGCTATAATAGCAGAACTGAGTAGTTGTGACAGAAATAATCTAGCTCGCAGAGCCTAAAAAATGTACTATCTGGCCCTTTCACAGGATAAAGTTTGCCAACCCCTGCCTAGAGGAAGGAAATCTATATCTTTAAAAGCACCCCAGATTATGGTGAGCTAGCATACTTCATAAAACAATGCTGTAGAGACAGCTGTAGAAGCTTG
>NW_006443138.1:3759184-3766536 GCF_000325575.1 Pteropus alecto | reverse complement strand
GTGCTATGGCATACCAAATAAATGTCATTAGCTTGCAGTATACAAATGACAGTTCATCGATCACTGCCAAGAAGGCTTTTCGTGACATACACAAAATTATGAGACCAAAAACTGACCAGAATGAGGGATCCAAAGCGGGGGGGGGGAAGATTGGTGAAAGGATGTGGAACTGTCAAGACCCTAAATGCCTCCAATTCAACCAGAGAAGTTCCACATTTACCTATTAGGCTACTACCAATGATCTGGTTTCTACAAAAGGATCTGCTACATATAAAAGTTTGGAAAAATATATTTTCTCTTTTCTTGTATCTGCTTTTAAGAAAAGAATCCAAAGTCTCTTCTTTCAGATTGTATGTGAAATAAGAATAACTAAAAAAGTTATAGGTGCTACAGCTTATAGGTGCTAAACTTGATACCAATTCACCTACATTATTATTCTAACTGCAGACATGTTGATACCAGAGAGCTCTTAAAGACTTACTATGAGCGGAATTTAAGGAAAAAGCAATGAACCAGGAGAAAAAAATTCTAGAATGTACTTAAACACCTATATAACCAACCCCTAAAGGAAAATCTGCACTGTTATAGTTAATCTAGGATTTTGGTTAATCTATTGCTTAGCTTACTCACTTAAACTGATACTTAAGCTTTCAGAATTTTGTTACAATTAATGCAGTAAAGAAATCTGATAAATAAATAAAACTTTAGAATTATATTATATAATTAAATAAAACTTTAGAATTATATTATATAATGCAATATACATATATATTTGATCTAATACATGTGGCAGGTAGAAAAAAGACCTTGATTAAATCTATCTACAAAAACAAAAATCCACTCCGTATAGGCAATAAAAACTTCTAGAGAAAATATTCCACAAACATAACACTGGACTTTGGAAAAACTACTTCTACTCATACAGCATGCCACATACGCAAATTAATTTTCAAAATATTTTTAGAGGCTATGATTATTAAAACAATTACCTGCAAGCTGTGCCAATCGATCATGAAGCTTGTATAAAGTGTTCATCATAAGATTTTTTTCACTTTCCTAAAATTAAAAGAAATTATAAAATATCTGACTCCAAGAAAAACACATATACCAAATAATCATAATATTCAAAAAGGAGACCAGAGAGAAGACTATTGAAATGTCTATGCAACCTGCCAAGTAGTCTAAAGCAATGAGACCCCTAATTTAAGTGCAATCATAATTAAGAGAAACCAATATAAACTATGGGGAAACGGTAGGTTGCAGGGTGGTAATAACAGTTTAATACACTATTCGAAATAAATTCATGATACATGAGGGGGCTGTGTATTTTTTCCTTTCTTCCTGAAGTGTCTAGCAAGACAAGATTACTGGATGAATATGACTAGAACCAAATTCAGACAAGATATAAAAAGCTGGGAAAGTAACACATATGCCCAATAATATGCAACCTCATCTATCTGTTTTCATTGCTTTATATTCAGAAGCAGAAATAGTTTGCACACTATGAGTGGCATGCTTTTGTCAATGCAGCCTTAATAAACGACACTACAGGAAGAAGAAAACTCATAAAAGGCTCCACAATCCTACCACCAGAGTCTCTGGTTTTATGTGAGATGGTTGACAGAGACAAGTGACATTCCTTCAGCTGACTATTTTCCTTCCAACCCTTTTGCTTTTTTTCCCCTTCAACTTTATCTCAACCAGATTCTGAATCAAACCAGTCCTTATCTTCACATAAACTTCAAAGTCCAAACTGCAAAAATCAAACAACAAAAAGTAACTGCAGGGGCTGAAATCCATTATTCTGAAAGCTATGCAGCATTTGTGAAACATTAAACTATAAAATCATTTTTAATAAATATGTGCAATATAATAGGATGAGGAGTTCCAATGATAGTGTAGCTTGTGGACTTGATACATAAAACCAAGGTAAATCTGATGAAACTCTAGGATTAATGTAGCTGGGAGCTTTAAAGTTTGTCTCCTCCTTCATCTGGAAATGTGACTGATTTCCTTTTTGTTTTATTTATCCTGATCATGTCCATCCCCTCGCCCCTTTCTAAAGTAAAACTAAATCCAAAAATATGACACTTACACTCTGTGATTACATCTTTAATGAACATCAGAGGCCTGGGAATATACCTCATCTGGATGAGATAAGTAGAATAACAAAACCTAATCAGATGTAACTGGATCTCATACTGTATAACATTTATGCTGTTACATTCTCATGCAAAGAATCTAAGCACCCAAAAAGAAAGCTCAACTATAATTTTTTCAAAAATTATTTTTCCAATAGCAACTTATTCAAAATGAACATTTTTTATTACAAGGGCATCGTGTGCCCTTAAAATGATCAACTAAATTATGATTTAAATAGTTTTTATGGACTATGTTATTAATATGAACAAACCAATTTTGAGAAATAGAAAGTCTTTGCTTCAATTATCTTTAGCACCAGTATGTTCAACTAGAAGTAAATCTGAAAAGTATGTAAATCAAATATTATTTTCTTTACAGAAACTTATATTGGTATACAGTTTCATTACAGTCTTCTTCCATTCTAACTGCTTTTCGGATTGTCTCCTAACATTCAGCTTAAAAATGTGTCTAACTAGTGGCTTTCCTAATCACCTTGAAAACAAGTTAAAGATCTACCAATATCTAAAAATACATATCTAAAATAAGCTTTCAAGTAATCTTTCATTAAACAAAAATAATTCTATCATTAGAGATAGCTACTTTCTAATTGTTTTGGTAAAGTCCAGATTTTCTTTTAGTAGCATACATCATTCTCTGAAGCAAAGTTCTTATTCTGGGGGGCGGGGGAATTAAACTGTACAGTGACTGTACCAAATTTTCTCATATATCATAATCTTTAAATATTTCTCTCTTCTATCCTCAGCCAATTTTCTCCTCAAACATATTCTCAAATTGTTTGTATCAAGTCTCTGATTAAATGACAATAATAGATTTGAAACACTTAGCATGCCTGCCACAGAATAAGTATGTAATATAAGTGAACTGCCATCATTTTCATTACAATTATTACTATTATTTAGAGGTTCAGAACTTTAGTTTCCCCCATGGGGAAAATTAAACAGAAGAAAATAAAGCCTTGTATTTCCAATGTTCAGTGAATACATTGTACAAATTTAAATTATGCCAGAAGTACTGTTGTACTTAATATTGTAACTGATAAAATAACTTTTTTAAAAACAAATATCATAATAGAATATTACTATAATCTTTACAAAGTCTCATTCTAACAATCTAAAGTAATATTCTGTGAATGTGAATACACATTATTAGATAGTCTTCATCACAACAAATAATGTTGTCTATACTGGTCTCTATTACTGTCAGTTTCTATAATAAAAAATTAATACTTATATATTATAAACTCAAATATTGTCATTTTTGAAGTACCTATAATGACGATAAGTGAAACATATTTTCATGAGTAATAGGTTAAAATTAATATTATAGGTCCTTTAAAAAGAAAATTAATCATAAAATTAATCATAAACATAACCCAGGGGATATGTTTCTAAATCCTTTGCCTTCCTAATGGTTGAACAGGCATGCCAATGAGCCAAAAATCCAAAGAGAGACAAGATGAGATCAAAGTGGACAGAACTACTAGGGTATCCAACAACTTACAAAAACAGGAATACTTTTAAGAGTAAGACCAGGTCCCCAGACCACATACCACTGCCATTTTACTAGACAGCTGGCTTTTACCTTAAAGTGATAAAGTGTCAGATTTGATTATACACAAAATAAGTTAAGGAATATGCAAAATAAGAAAATTTATTGCTTCAGCCTTAAAGAACCTTTTTTAAATAATACTATTTTTTAGTAGATAGTCAACCTAACATTTTTATCATGAGACAAAATATCAGTATCTTTTACTTACTTGTATTTTTCCAAATGTTTCATCAAAGGGGTTTTTTACTATCAAGGAAAGAAGAAAAAAAGAACTATTAGCATAATTTTAAATGAGAATTAGAATTCTTCTAAACAAGTCCTCTGAAATGCCAGCATGTACTTTGCTAAAACTGAATGTAAACATGTGAATAAAATGTAAACAAAATGATGATAATAAAGGCTGGGGAATTAACTTTTCAGACTTAGTATACTTACCATTCTTACTCTGAGACTGTAGTGTTTCTCTATAATAATTGAGAGCAGGTGCTCTGGTGTCAGAACAGTTGGGTTCAAGTTCCAGCTCCACCATTTACTAGTAACGTGACCTTGAGCTAACATCTATTTAGCAGCTCTAAATTGTAGTTTCCCCTCCTATAAAGTAAGGGTGTAACAATGACACTTACCTATACTGTTGTTGTGAGAATTAAATGAGATAAATCATAAAAATGTTTGGCAGAGCCTCACATGCTTAATACATGTTACCGGTTATTGTTATTGTTAATGACTGTATCATTTGTTTTTGCCTTAATTTGGTTTCTCTTCAAAAAATTTCTAAAAGCAGTTATTACTTATGGAAATCTACAAGATGCTTTAAAACTGAATAATTCACTTAGAATTCTGATTTCCAATGATTAAAAAGGACCTTCCTAATCCTTGCTAATATCTGAAAAAGTGGCAAGAAACTAATATACAGACCAAAATAGCTAAGAATTAAGTCCCAGTATTAACTTTGGATTTCCAATAAATATTATAAAGAAAGGATTTACCACCTTCTATCTGGCCTCCCTATACCCACTTATCCCCCCAAAAATACAAACAAATTTATGGCTGAATATGTAGCATCTCTCATGATTATAATTTAGAATCTCTTATTATCTATTTTTAAATCACATGTGAAAATACTCAAAGCTTTAATACCTAGATCTCTATAATCCAGGTCACAACTAAGCCTAACTGAGCCTGCAAAGTACTTCACACTGACTAGGTTTCCTTTCTTAGGTACTTTTCTATTTTTATTTGAGAAAACAGGAAGTCCCATAGGAACCAGGAACTGCCTGATTCTAAGAAAGTTCATGTGTAAGACCAGTTTAACAAGGTACAATAAAAAAGCAAGGAAAAAAATGTATCCTATCATCTAAAGTGATTTTGCTAATGGATTTTTAGACAACATTTTTCTATATTGCAACAGGGTTTTAATGCTGGGAAAGAAAAATTTCTGAAAGATCAAAAGTACTCAATGGAGGAATAGGGAGAAGAAATAATATAGCTTAAATAAAATGTTAAGAATCAGAACACTCTTGGATTAAAAAGACGCTTTTAAGAATATTAATTTTTATTAATGTAAAATTTAAACAATTTAAAATAAAGCTATATTTAGTTAAATATGCTACCAAAAGTTGCATTAGCTATCTAGCTAAAATAAAAATCTGGCTAAAATTGGTTCAAATAATAATAAAATCAGGTATTTTATTTGCTCTTTATAAGAATAATTCTAAAATATATTAAAACATGTGATTCTAAAACACAGGTTTTAATGTCTATGAAGAAAAGCCATGACAGCATTATTTTTTGACTGTATACAAAATTATTTTTGTCGAGATTATTAAATGGAAAGCTAGCTTTTCAATTATCACCATGAAAGAATTGCTGTAGATTGTAATGTTCTCCCACTAGATTGCTCTACTGTGAGTTTCCATCACAGGGACCACGTGTCATTCGTGTTTGTGTGCCTAGAGCCAAGCATAATATTGGGCATATATTTTAGTGCTTGAAAAGTGCTTGTTGTGCTATCTAGACTAAATCCACCCTTCTTTATTCTACTGTGTGTTAACACTGAAGTGAAAGTGTTAAATTCTGCAGGAAGTTGATGAAGGGTATGTTCTGAGCAACTAGAAAGGGAGAGGGATAAGATAACAAAAAGAAAGCCAAAGAGCAGAACAATAATTCTGTTGAAAACACTGCTCTGCCCTTTGTATCTTTCTAGATTTCTGCTTCTTGTCTAATGGGCTAAGATACAGGAGAGTATAACATATCTAAAAATTCAACAATATACCTTCCATCCTACACAACTTCTGTTAAAAAGAATTTCCCTCAATTTCCCATGACAATTGTCACCTATTAAATTAACACAGACCTACTGAATTAACAACAGAAGTAAAACGTAGCCTTGAGATTAAGTTTTAGAAAAGAAACTCCATTTAAAAACAGCAATTGTAACAAACCAAAAGCCCTTAAAATGTATAAAAGCATCTTTATACATCTAACTTTTCTTCCCTCAAATCATTTCAGTATTTCTAAAAACCACACCAATATCTTTTATCTCATCCAAATTACCTACAATCTTTAATGAAACAACACATGTTGTTACACCTAGTGAAAACATTCCTCCCTCCCCTGCATATTGGTCAATTGTAGAAGAAATCATATTCCAAAAGCATTCCACGGCAAAAAATTGCCACCTGATTTATTACTCTCTTTTCTAGGGATGGACCTGAGAGTAAATTATATTTCTTATCCCTTATCCTAAAGCAATGATAATGTCAAGTTGTTATTTCAAACTTTACTTCCATTCTCTCAAAGGCAAACCTTAAAGACATTTTCGAGTTGGTATTGTCCTCTTTTATATCCTACACCCCTAAAATTACTTTTTCTCAAATTCTCCTTGTTTGACCATTTCTCCTTCAACTTTCTTGTTCAAATGATTTCAAACCTCAAATATAACAAACTTTTCTTTGTAAATGTCCATAATATTTTGACTTCTTTCCTTAAAACTATCTTACTGACTGTAAAGTCAAATTCCTAAAAATGTTTCTTTAATTTACTAATAGACCCTTCAAAATTGTCCAATGATTTTCCATCACATTCTGCTTCACGGATCTAATTCTAATCTTGTGATACTTTCCGACTTACTTATAAGACACATTGTTGACTTTTCCTTTTCTAAACCTCTCTCTCTCACACACACATCAATTCCAAAACTGTACTCGTTTTACTGATCCTGTCTGTCAAGCATAAACCTTTTCTTCATTCTCTTAGGCTAAGATCAAATTTATCAATTATTATGAATTCCCAGATAAAAAGGGGAAAAATCAAGGATATTGAACTACAAATGTATTCATAAAGTATATTTAATGTTGACCAAATAAACTGATGTTCTACTTAGGAAGACTCCATTTTGGCCACTCAATAGCAGTAAAATGGAAAAGTCTGATGACCAAAATTCTTTAACTCAGAAAGAAAAACATTTATTTATTAAAGAAAGATAAATATTTATTGAGTATTTTGTGCTAGATACAAAAAATATGGCCATAAATAAAAAATATAAAAAATAAAATATCCCTGCCTTCATAAAATAAAAAATATCCCTGCCTTCAAGGAGCTTATGTTCTAGAGGAGTTAAAAGAGACAACAAATACATTTTT
>NW_006443138.1:3692166-3759125 GCF_000325575.1 Pteropus alecto | reverse complement strand
ATGTGAGGAAGGGAAGCAATATTATATAAGATGGTAAGAGAAGGCCATACTAAGAAGATTGATTGCATTTGAAAAGAAACCTAAGGGAGTAGAGGGAACAAGCCATGTGGATACCTCGAGAAAGTGGTTTACAGACAGAAAGAACAAGAAGCGCACACAGACTGTGAAGGGGTAGCATGCCTGCCATGTCACTACTGGAAATGGAGCAGAGTAGATGAGAGGGCAAACAGCAAGAAATAAAGTCAAACTGGTAAGGGAGTCAGTAGGTACAGATAATGTACGGCCTTGAAAACTATTACATATAATTCGGACAGAGAAACCTTAGAAAATTGGAAGCATGCTAGTTGGCTTATGTTTTAAAAGGAAGGCACATATAATAAGGAGCAGGCCACTCTATCGATTAAGTTTAAGAGTCTTAAGCATTTAAAGAATAAATGATTTGCTCTTCGTGAACCAGGAAAACAGGAAATAATTCATTCAGGGTGCTTTCCTCCTGCTTTCTCTGGATCAGCACAGCCAACATCAGTCTACCTCGACATTTTTTCTGTTCTGAATATTTGAAAATACTATCAATTATTAGTAAACAAAAATATTCTATCAGGAGGAAATGAAGAAACATTTTTCTAAAGAAGACATACAAACATCTAACAGGTACATGAAAAGGTGTTCAACATCACTAATCACCAGGGAAATGCAAATCAAAACCACAATGAGATATCAACTCAAACTTGTTAGAATGGCTATCCTCAAAAAGGCAAGATAACAAATGTCGGTGAGTGTAAAGAGAAAAAGAAACCCTGTTTCTTTTGTGCACTGTTGGTGGAAATGTTAATTGGTATAGTCACTATGGAAAACAGTACAGAAATTCCTCAAAAAATTGAAAATAAAACTACCATGTGATCCAGCAAATCTCATTTCTGAGTATAAATTTAAGGGAAATGAAAACAGAATCTTGAAGAGATATCTGCAACCCATGTTCACTGCAGAATTATTTACAATAGCCACAAACATTTACAAATGCCTGACAATGGATGAATGGATAAAAAAGGTGTATGTATACACACACACACATACACACGAATGGAATACTAGTCAGCCATGAGAAAGAGGGAAATCCTGACATTTGCAACAGCATGCATGAACCTTACAAAAGCATTATGCTAAATGAAATAAGTCAGAGAAAGTCAAATACTGTATGTCACTAATATGTAGAATCTAAAAAAAGCCAAACTCTCAGAAATAGAATAGAATGGTGGTTACCAGAGGCTGGGTGGTGGAAGAAAAGAGGAGATATTGGTCAAAGGGTACAAACTTCTAGTTATAAGATTAATAAGTTCTTGGGACCTAATGTACAGCATGATGATTATAGCTACCAAACTATATTATACACTTGACATGTTCCAGGAATACTGATGTCATGTACTCAGGAATTAACTCATTTAACCCTTACACCACTATTTTAGAGCAGGTATTACCTCCATTTTTGTGGACAGAATCTGATGCATGATAAGGTTAGGTTGAGTCTTAGAGGTAAATGCAGTTTTTAAAAAGCTGGGATTCAAAAAGAAGGGATTCAAACCTCTGTCTGATTCCAAAGCCTACATTCTTTTCAGTATAGAAAAAACAACTACAGAAAATAAAATATTTAGTTTAAAGAAAACATTCTTCTCTAGAACTTTCAGATTTAGAATCAGTTAACTTTAATCTCCTTATGATGTAATACATGAAAAATGCCCAAAATGGGGATAAGGAGGAAAAGACATTGTTGTTGGAGAATACTCTGTTGTCTCTTAGATAAGGAACACTCTTCAAAACCAAGTTCTCTAACTGTAGTCTGACAAAAGATTTTCCATGATATATCAAAATATAGTGTCCCATGACTACCTTGGGCAGCATTAATTACTCTGCTTCTCTCTGCTGCCATGGCACTTTATTCATAAGAAAACTATAAAATTTACCACGAGGCATCAGTCTTCAAAGAAATCATAATTTTCTGATTTAGAACCATACCACATTTAAATTGCATTTTGGATTCATCTTCCAACACAAGATATTCACAAATATATATCAAATGCTTACTCTGTGCCAGGCATTATGCTAGTTGCAGGAGATTCGAAAAATGAAATTATATAATATGCCTTGTCCCCAAGAAGTTCAGTTTTGAAGGCAGTAACTCTGCAGACATGTGCTTCCAAAGGCAGTCCCTTATAATTCTAAAACTTCACAACCTTAAATCTAGGTTTTAGTCTTTGGAAACGTCAAGCCATCTAGGCAGTTAAACTCAGCTGACCAAATGACTAATTATCTAAGTTGTACCTTTTTATAAACAGACATTCAAATTCTCAAATCCCATCTTCTAGCATTAATAGTTTAAACAGAGCATAATTATATGTGAAGAAATGGGGGTGGTGGGTAAGGAGCAAATGTTTCCAACAGCTGCAGAACACTGCACCTGTGTGGCAAACACTTTTGCATTTCACCATCAGCCAGACTAATCTAAAAATGAACAGGGTGAACAAGACAGTACATTCTTTTGCAACACAGCACGTTGCCCATTTGTGCTCTGAAAGTTCTCGAATTGATTCATGGTTCTATTAAATATAAGGTCATTCTAAAAGACAAGAACAATTCACTCCAAGTATATTTAATAAATTACAGTGAATATTGACATTAAATCAACAAAATGAACAAAGTTTTATGGACAAAATTGTCTACTATAAAACTTGCCTAAAGTAAACTTTTGTACCACACCTTTGTTCTATTTATAAATAACCTTTCCATTTTAACGCCACCTATCTATCTGGATTTACAGCGGTACAGACCTAGATAGGAATAATGAATGAAGAAGGGAAGGAGAGCAAAACCTCAAAAGCTAATCTACTTCTCATGTAGGACTATAGGACTCCCAACTTTTTACTGGCCCTATTTTGAGAGAGGCAACATTCCCATGCTACTTCCAAACGCTATTCTTAGGGAATAACAAAACATATACAGTAATTCTATATGATAAAAATAAAAAGGGCTTTAAATGTGGACATCAAAGTACTAAGAACATAATGAAAACTGAAATACGTGTCCAAGGAAATAAAGGGTCAAAATTAAATTTAAAATAGCTTTATTATTTTGTTGGTTCGTATTCTTCACTTCATTGTGATAAAGAACATTACAGTCTATTTCAACCTCATGGGCATTTGAAAGTCTCACATTTACTCACTGAAAGTCTCACATTACTCACTGAGGAAGAAAACTTTCTAAGACTAACTGAAAGTTGTCTTTAACCAAACACTAATTTCACATTAAAATTGTACCCCACATTTGGAATCTCTGTAACAAAAGCTGTAAGACTTTTTTAACCACAAACTGTTGAACAAGTATTTATGGAACATATTCTACATACAATATTCAGAGAACATGCTGCTTAAACAACAGTAAAGATAAATGAGTAGGCATGATATACAATGTAATCAATACAACCTTGAAGTTTATATAGTATGTTTTAAGAATTCAGGAAGGGGCAAATAATTGCTGCCTAAAATACATTTGAGCTATAAAAATAAACCAAGAGTAATAAAATGGAATGAAGTACTAGAAAAAGTAACATTGATGAATCTCAAAAATATGCTGAGTGAAAAAGGCTTTATAAAAAAGTATTCCATGAATCCACTTATATGAAGTTTTAGAGCAGCAAAACTGACATATGGTGAACAAATCAGAATAGTGATGGAGTACTGACTGGACATGAGAAAACTTTTGAAGGTGAAAGTAATGTTCTCTACCTGTAGAAGTTTAATTTACACAGCTGAACAATTTGTCAAAACTCATCTGATGGTATAACATATGCAAATTATACCTAAAAAAACAAATCTCATTTTAATTAACAACATGCATAAAGTATATAAAGGTAAAGTAAGTATCCTAACATCTTCAACTTACTCTGAAATACATTTTTTAAAACAAATAATGGATAATGTATAAGATATATAATAAAGCAAATACAGAAAATGTTAACTGTAGAATATAGGTGTGGGTATATGAGTGTTCACAGCACAATTCTTAAAATTTTATTTTTGAAATTTTTCATAATAAAATGCTAGAGGAAGAAAGTATAAAAAACAAAACGGGAGGCTTCTGGTCAAGATGGCAGAGTAGAGAAATGTTGTGCTCACCTACTCCTATGACCACCTCAAAATTACAACTAAATTACAGAACAACCATTACTGAGAATCGCCTAAGTCTAACTGAACAGAAGTCCTGTAACTAAGGATATACAAAAGAAGAAGCCATCTTGAGACTGGAGAGGAGAGGTGGAGAAGGGGCTGGTCCCATACCCACGTGTAGCAGCTAAAAATTGGGAGGGCTATCTCTGCTGCAGAGGTACCTACCCCCTGAAGAGTGAAGGGTCTCAACTCGCTGAGATAGATGGCTGCTGGAGTCATAGTCATTCCTCTTAAAGGGTCCATGCACAGACTTACTCACTGACAGACTCACTAGTTCTGAGGTTCCATACACAGACTTACTCACTGACAGACTCACCAGTTCTGAAGTTCAGCACTGGGGCAGCAGCTCAAAGGTACCAGGGACATACAGGGATGAACTAAATTGTTCACACTAGAGGTGCAGCTCTCTCTCAGACAGAAGTACTAGCAGAAGCCACTGTTGAACCCTCCCACCACCCAGAGTGCACACACAGGTGGGCACCAGATCTGAGTCTCCATCAACCTGGCTAACACTGTTCCCCCTACCCTGGTGATTCCTTAAGGCCCCGCTCCATCCAACTTGCAGGCCCACCCAAGCCACTTCTAGTAGCTTTTCGATAAAATGGCCTATCTTGGCGCATGCTGCGAACTTTCCCAAAATGTCTCAAAGGTTCACAAAATCCAAACAAGCAGCATCTGGCCTTGGAGTGCCCCATACTCTTGCTGAGCACCTCTAAGCTCAGCACTAGAGATAGCCAGCTTCAGTACACAGCTCAGCCTTTCCCAGATATCTCCAAGCCAAGAACAAGTGGCATCTACATGCAAATCACTTTGTAGCTCATACCAAGTGGTCCCAGACAGGGCACAGGTAGTGGCTGAACTCGACCTGCACCAGAGTCCCTAAGAGGCCCAAGAACCAACACACCGGCTTCAGTCCACATCAGAGCACCACTCAAACACCTCCACAAACGACACACCCACAGGGCAGACTCAGTAGGTACTAGAGCCCCACTAAATCGAATCCTACTCTGTAAGGCCAGTCCCTGCACAACAGCTCCTCCACTATAGTCACACCCAGTGCTCACAACCAATCAGCCTGAAAGTCTATCCCTCCCACTGATGTGCCAATAGCAATCAAGGCTCAAGTAGAGAGTATACACAACCCACACAAAGGACATACCTGGAGCACCTGGCTCAAGTGACCAGGGAGACTGTGCCACTGGGACTCACAGGAAACCTACTACATAAGGACACCATGCCAAGACTGGAAGACATAGCAGCTCTACCTAATACTTAGAAACAAACATGGAGAGGCAGCCGAAATGGGTAGACAAAGAAACATGTCCCAAACGAAAGAACAGAACAAAACTCCAGAAAAAGAACTAAACAAAATGGAGACAAGCAATCTACCAGATGCAGAGTTCAAAATACTGATTATAAGGATGCAATGATATCAGTGAAATCTTCAACAAAAAGACTGGAAACATAAAAAATGGAGATAAAAAAACATAAAAAAGAACCAGTCAAAATGAAGAATACCTTAGGAGGAATCAACAGTAGATTACATGAAGCAGAGGATTGAATCTGAGATTTAGAAGATAGCAGAAAACACCCAATCGGAACAGCAACGAGAAAAAATAATCCAAAAAAATAAGGAGAGTTTAAAGCGCCTCTGGGAAAACATCAAGCGTACCGACATTTACATCATAGAGATATCAGAAGAGAAAAAACAAGGAATTGAAACCTAATTCAAGAAATAATGACGAAAACTTCCATAAACTGGCCAAGGAAATAAATATACAAGCCCAGGAAGCTCAGAGTCCCAAACAAGGTGAACGAAAAGAGGCCAACACCAAGATACATCACAACCAAAATGCCAAAGGTTAAAGACAAAGAGAGAAACTTAAAAGCAAGAGAAAAGCAGTTAGTTACCGACAAGGGAGCTCCCATAAGACTGTCAGCTAATTTCTCAACAGAAACTTTGCAGGCCGGAAGGGATAGGCAGGAAGTATTCAAAGTGATGAAAACCAAGGACCTACAACCAAGATTATACAGCAAAACTATCATTTAGAATCAAAGGACAGATAAAGAACTTCCCAGACAAGAAGCTAAAGGAGTTCATCACCACCAAACCAGTATTACAAGAAATTAAGGGACTTCCTTAAGAAAAAAAAAAGATAAAAAATATGAATAATAAAACGACAATAACTACATCTCTAATGTAATCAAAAGACACAGGGTGGCTGAATGGATAAGAAAACAAGACTCTTACATATGCTTAAGAGACTCACTTCAAATCAAAAGACACACTCGGACTGAAAGTAAAGGGATGGAAAAAGATATTTCATAAAAATAGAAATAAAGAAAAAAAAAAAAAAGCTGAGGTAGCAATACTTATACCAGACAAAATAGACTTTAAAAAAAACTATAACAAGAGACAAAGAAGGACTCAGTAATCTCAATGGTTGGCATTTTCCCAGAAGAAACTCAAAACACTAATCCAAAAAGACACATGCATCTATATGTTCACTGCAGCGGTATTTACAATAGCCAAGATGTGGAAGCCACCCAAGTGTCCATCAATAGATAAGTGGATAAAGAATTGGTACATATATACAATAGAACATTACACAGCCATAAAAAAGAATGAAATTTTGCCATCTACAACGACATGAATGAACCTAGAGAGTACTATACTGATTAAGTAAGTCAGCCATAGAAAGACAAATATTATACAATTTCACTTATATGTGGATTCTAAAAAAAAGAAAAGCAAAACAAACAAAACAAACAAACTCAAAGATAGAGAGGACATTTCGATGGTTGCCAAATGGGTGGGGGAAGAAAGATGAGTGAAGCGGGGGGGAGAAAGAAGGTATTAAGAGGTACAAATTGGTAGTTGCAAAATAGTCATGGGGATGTAAAGTATAGCATAGAAAATATAGTCAATATTGTAATAACTATGGATGGTGTCAGATAGGTACTAGATTAGGGTGATTACTTCATAAGTTATATAAACGATCACTATGCAGTACATCTGAAACTAATTATATTGTATGTCAACTGTAATTGAAAAATAAGAAATTATTTAATTAAAATTTTTAATTAAAAATAAAAAACAAAAAAACAAAAAAATATTAGTGGTGCTAAAATCCTATCAGAGAACTGGTAAAAGATGACTTCAATACCTAGATATTACAATATATTAGCTCCAATTTTAAAAGCTGCAGCTTATTGTACAAGAAAAAAACATTTCCTTCCTTCCGATTCATTCTAAAATTCTGAAAAACCAAAAACTGAAGTTTCTTTTTTGCAAAAACTATGAGTTATTATAATGTAAGGTTTTGTTTTGTTGTTTTAGACAGACCCAGGTAATAATAATTGTACTTTTTAAAATCATATAATTTACATCTACAAATAAGATATTATATTTTTCACTAAAATGTCAGAAACTTGGCATATAAAAAAAAATAGCCAAAATATAGGAGCTTATGTTTAGTAATTTTTTAAAAAGTAAATGTTTTGGAGGAGAAAAAATGGCATAGATGATAGAGTCTCTGTTTAGTAATTTTTTAAAAAGTAAATGTTTTGGAGGAGAAAAAATGGCATAGATGATAGAGTCTCTGTTCATCCCTCTGGCGACCAAATCAAAATTGTGACGGAAACAAGGAGCAGCAGCAAGGAAAAATCGCCTGGGATCTAGAGGAACAAGCCATACAACTACGGAGAAATCCAAGAAAACACCCTGCAATGGCAGAAGGTAGGACAGGGTGACAACGCAGGGCTGCTGGGTCAGAAGCGGGTGAGTGAGATGGAGGCTACGGCAGCGGCAGATGCCTCTTAAAGGGCACGCATCCGCAAGCAGATTTTCGTGGTGACAGACCTGCTCGCTGTGAGCACCAGTGCCCACCTGGCGGTGTGCAGGGGATACCAGGGACACATTGTCAGAGTGAGGGCCAAGGCAAGACTCACTCTGTACAGAAGTGCCGGTATCCACTTTTCCCTGTTGAGCCCTCCCCACTACCAGTGCACTGGACACAGCACCACCATAGCTGTGATGTCATCAAACTGGATAACAGAGGTCGCTCCACTCAGAGGATTCCCTGAAACACCTCCTACCCCAACTCAATCCCCAACCAAGCCATATCCAGGTGTATCCTCAGCGAGTCAGGTGCTCCTTGCTGAAACTCACACTGGTGGAGGCAGCTGGCCTTGGTTTCTCTTTGTGGCCTTTTGAGGCAACTATAAGCACAGCATCTATGGATTGCTTGCTGAATCTTAACAGGTGGCCCCCGAGGGGCAGAGGCTTGGGCTAAGTTTGGCCTACAGCTGAACCCCTCTCAGAACTGTGCCACTGGACATCTACTTCACCCACACTAATAAGACCAGGAGACTTAGGAGCTTTGCTTAGTACATAGAAACAGACATGGAAAGGCAGCTAAAATGGGAAGACAAAGAAACAAAAGCCATATGACAGAAAAGAACAGAGATCCAGATATAATGGAGTCAAGTAATCTGATAGATGCAGAGTTCAAAACACTCGTTATAAAGCGTAGAGAACTCCAACAAAGAGATAAAAATGGAAATGGAAATTATAAAAGGGAACCAGTCTGAAACGGAAAACACATTATCTGAGATGAGAAGTATATTAAACAGAATAAACAAAGGAATAAAGTGAATAAAGAAGAGGATCAAATACCCTACCTAGAGGACGGGAAAGCCAATCAGGACACTCAATCAGAATGGCAAGAAAAAGGATGCCAAGACTATAAAAATAATTTAAGAAGGATATGGGACACTACTAAGGCTCCAAATATTTGTCTGATCGGCGTAAGTGAAGAAAATCAAGATATTGAACAGTTATTTGAAAAAATGATGGAAAACTTCCCTAACTTGGTGAAAGAAATGGACATAAAACCCTAGGAAGCTCAGAGAATTCTAAAAATTAGGGATCCAAAGAGGCTCACACCAAGACACATCATAATTTAAATGCCAAAGGTTAAATACAAAGAAAGAATATGAAAAGCAGCAAGAGAAAAAGAAATAATTACTAATAAGGGAACACCCATAAGACTGGCAGCTGATTTCTCAAAAGAAGCTATGCAGGACAGAAGGGTTTGGCAGAAAATATTCGACACGATAAAGACCCAGGATCTCCAAACAAAATAATTTATCCAGCAAAGCTATCATTTAGAGTTGAAGGACAGATAAAGAGCTTCCCAGACAAAAATAAGCTAAAGGAATTTATCACTACTAAGCCAGTATTACAGGAAATGTTGGAGGGACTTCTTTAAGAAGAAAAAACATGTATCAAAAACAGGAATAAAGAATGGTAACAACTACATGCCTATCAACAAGTACCTTAAATGGAAAAGAATTAAGTGCTCCAACCAAAAGATATATGAGTGACTGAAAGGATAAGAAAATAAGACCCCTAACATATAAAAAGGAAGGGGATAGAAAAAGATATTGCTTTAATGGTCCTAGAAGGTATTTAAATCAGACAGAGAAAGATAAACACTATATGATTTCACTTACATGTGGAATTTAAAGAATAAAAAGGACAAGCTAATCAAAACCAGACTCACAAATATAGTGGACAATTTGGTAACAGACAGAGGGGAGTGAGTTTTGGGGGGCTGGGAGAATGGGGCGAAGGGTTAAAGAAGTACAAATTAGTAGCTGATGGATGGTCACGGGAATGGGGAGCACGGCATAGGGAATGCAATTACCATTAATACATTGGCTAGGTGGAGGGTCAGGGGAGGGAGGGAGCAATTGGGGGAATCATTTTGCTAACTATATAGATGTCTAACCAATGATCTGTATACTTGGAACTAATTAAATTTAAAACAAAAAAGACCAAAACAAAAACAAAAGTTAAAAATAGTAAATGTTTCACGAATGTTAAAAATTATTTTCTAACATGCTTAATCAATTGAGTTGGAGGTAATTCACCCAATCTGTAATTGAACAAGACTGGCTTCATTTACATAAAATAAAATTATTACCAAATTAGAAAGTCAGATCACTAGCAAATCAAGAAAATATCAAAATATTACACATTTAAAAGACTTTGATAGTTTATCCCTTCTAAAATTAAGCTCTGGTCTATGGCCATGCAATCCTGAACAAGCTCGATCCCGTCTGATCTCAGAAGCTAAGCAGGGTCAAACCTGGTTAGTACTTGGATGGAGATCACCTAGGAAGACCAGGTGCTGTAGGCATAAAAAAATAAAAAATAAGGGATTGTAAAATGGCAAGGTCCCTGCAACCTGTCAGGTCAACCAAGGGTTGCCTTGCCTAAAAAACAAAAACAAAAACAAGCTCTGATATCTTCATAGGGAATCCATAATTCAAAGAACAATATCTGGTAGAATTGGTTACTGAATCTCACTGGTAACTAAAATTGAAGTTCCAAATCAAAAAAATGTTTAATCCAAGAGAAGACTTTTAGACTTTAAGAAAATATCAATACCTTACTCTAAGATAAAATATAAAGTTAATAATGAATCTCTCCCCACCCCACCACCACCACCACCCCTGCCACACACACAAACACACACCTCTCTTTGTGGCTCAATACTTTAGAGGGAAATGATTAGGCTTCTGCCTCCAACTAATTTTGTCAACTAAAGACACTCCTACAGTTTTACTCAATGTTGGGAGGAAAAGTAGTACAAGAACATATTCAAAAAGGCAAAATGGTGTGTCCACTTAAATCATGGGAGTTTTACTATAGTGTACAAGGTCCAAAAGTTTGAGTGATCTGCTTTTTCAGTACTTTCACAGATCTCTTGAAAATTGTTTTTGCACATATGCCAGTTAAAGAATTATGCTACTGCATGGTGACAAGTGAATAGAAAAATAAAAGCAAGTCAACCCACAAAGGTTAGATATAAACCTATAAATAAAACCAAGCATCTGTGCAACAGATAACTTGGCACCCCAAGGAATTTATGCTAATGGAATTCTGTAACTTATTAAACATGGTGACAGCTCACTGTATTAAGAGATTTTAAACATTAACTGTTACACACTAGAGACTGGCTGTAATACTTCCTCAAGGTTTATATTGCCAAGAATACAAGTAAAACTGTATTATAACAAGGTCTATTCTGAAAGAATACTGCTAAAAAAGAATCTGGAGATCCAAAAAGGATCTGTGACACACTGTACAAACTATATCCAGTGTGATGCAATAAAGCAGCAGGCATTTCCCATACAATTAAATATAAGAGGTCTTCTACATAGTAATATTCTCAATTACAATGCATGTGTTTAACATTTTAAATGACTAGAGATAAATATTATCGCCAATTTAATTTTATGTCGCACAAAGACAATATGCAAATAAGAAAATTAGAGAAAAGCTGCAGTGCAACGAAAAGGCAAATAGAACTAAAAAACAAACAAAAAACTAGCAGTTCTCATTCCATTCAATGGATATAAGGAGCATAGCTCTGACAAAAGGGAAGAGCATTATGTGTATAGACAAAGCACAGAAATTGAAATATGACTGAAACGAACATGTAAACTAAATTTGGAGCTAAAAAGGAAATCCCTATTATTGACTTTATGAACAATCTGT
Source organism: Pteropus alecto (assembly GCF_000325575.1). NCBI lineage: Eukaryota > Metazoa > Chordata > Mammalia > Chiroptera > Pteropodidae > Pteropus > Pteropus alecto. The sequence goes on along the minus strand of NW_006443138.1, from coordinate 3,747,338 downwards.
TTAAAAGTTACATCTTGACTTTTAGTTGAGAAGAAACCAGACCGAAATGAAAAGTCACTGGAAAACAGATGAATTTAAGTATGTCATCATTAGGCAAAAAATAAAATCACCAAATAAAACAAAATATAAGCAGTTATGACATGTCGTAAACTAGGCTAAATAAGACTTTTTTTGGTTAGTTACAAAATATGGACCCTTAAGAGTCAAACCCATGCTTCCACATGAACACAATGGACAGAAAGTAAAACATACACTGGAATCATATCAGATTTTTACCTAATATCTATTTCTAAATTTTACAGCTACTTGTACCAGAGCAAGATAATATAAACAAATACGTGGGGATGAAGGCTAAAAAAAAAATAACGTATGCAATTCCCCACAATCATTTTATTGGCTGTTACAGTCAATAAGCACGTGCCCCAGACAAACCCTCACCTGATCTGTTTCTCTGTCACTCTTATACTATAAATACTTCAAATATTGAGTATGATTTTAATGTTTAAAGATGTACTATAGTCCTTAATGCTTCATTAGGTACTAAAAGTCTATTCTTACACTGGAGGAAAAAAAATTCATCTTTCTGAGACCATATGGCAGTCTCTAAATCTAGGGGATTTCTTAATGGCATTTTTGACCATGCTTAATTTTTACTTTATGCTCTGACTTCAAAAAACCTAATTTCATATGCTAGAGTTGGAAATTTGAACTGGTCAGTAACAAAACAGTTTTCTGAACCTAATAAATGAAACTTAAGCTTTAATAATACTTATTCAGTAAACATTCAAGTCATCTTAAAACTCCCGAAGTACTACTAATTTCAAGTTTATTTCCCCACATACCATCTCTTACTTGTTAAATTCTATTCAACAAGGTGCTAAAGAAAACAAAAATGAAAACTCATTGTACCTTCCCCTAGAGCAGCTGAGAAGGGCAGTGATCCTCACCACTCTGGAGGGTCAGATCCTTTTGAGAAATTGGTAAAACCTATGTAACCTCTCCACAGAAAAATGTGTACCCATTCAAAAATTTACATATAATTTCAAGGAGTTACTGTTCACCTAGAATCGAATCCATTTATGGCTTCTTTAAGATTCATAGGCCATTGAGGTTAAGAACTCCTGGTCTAGTAGAATACAAAACTTTTTATAAAGGGAGGGTGGGGATGATTCCAAAGGAAATCCAAAAACAAATACACTGAGATAATACAAAATCATGCAGACAGTATAGTATACAAACAAAGATTCCATGTTGAGAGTCAGATTATCTGTAATCAAATCTTTGTTCGGCCACTTACTGACTTTGGACAAGTTTCTCAACCTCCCTAAGCCTCAGTTTCTTCATCTAAAGGGAATGATGATAGACCTGGCTCTTAGGATTGTTTTAAGAATTAAGCTAAATCATGATGAAAAATTTAGCTCAGTACTGAGAAAGAAGCACACGCACAAGTACAGACCTTGAGTCAAGTTGATTTCTAAAGTCTTTACAGTCTCAGTCCACATACATCCTCAGAGTAAAACCATCAGTTTCTTAAAGACTGTCTTATGATCAAAAGAGCCCAACTAAAACATCATTTCTCAAATTCCATTGCCCAAAGTAGCTAATGACTTCTAGAACTCCTTTAACTCTAAGATGATCTTATGTGCCAAAAAATATTGACTTTCAAGTTTATCTGCTTTTATTCATGCAATATGACCTCCTTTCCTTCAGCACCAGGATTATTACCAAAAATAGGCAAAAAAAAAAAGTGTGACAACCCTGTAATGAATTGGTAGAAAAAGGTCTTGTAAATTAAAGTACAAGATAATTTATTTATTTACTTTCATGCTCTAGCTAGCAAATTGACTTACCAGAATTTTGATTTACTACTTTAAGCTGTTTATTCCATTTTTTTTCAAATTGTATACCCCACTATAGGCTAGGTCTTGCTTTTTAAACATGTGTTTGGATTTTTATTTATTTAACTCCAATACTTGTACTATGGTTCTTCATCACTAAGCAATTATTGATGAACCTCAGTGTCTTTTATTCCACATTATAATCCCAACAAAATTTAACCAAGAGACTTTTAAAGATGGGAGGTGTTTGCTTGAAAAAAATTAAATAAAATAAGCAATCCAAACAAAACTAACAGAATATTGCACTCTTAATTTTTAAAATGGATTTAGACTGCTATTCTGCCTAGAACAAAATTTAGGCAAGGACACTAAATCACTCTAGTTTCTCTCATTTTCTAAGCCAAAAATTACAGAATTTTTAAAAAGGTACTAAATATTTTCAAATTAGGTAATATTTCCTTTCTCCTTCTTAGATGGCATAGTATTAACATAATTTAATCCTGTTTTATGTGAATTTCAACCTAGTCCAATTTTTGAAATTTAAATAAAATATAAAATTTTCTCTAAATAATGCTTACTTCTGAAGTTATGTCATTTAGAAAAATAAAAAGTATCCTGCCACACTGAAAGGCAGCGGGATAAAACAAATAAAAAATCTCTGGAGCAAAAAATACTAGCTGCAACATTTATGACATGATCTTAGGCAAGATATCTTCTCTAGGACTCTAGTAACCTAATGTAAAATAGGATGTTTTGTGACTATGCACAGAAATTTGGGGCAGTGGGGGAGATAAATAAAGCTTAGCTTTTTCTTCTTTTTCCAATCTTAAAATTAAATTAAAAAATAGCACTCAGCTTACAAAATAACACAAATATATCACCACTCTACTCCTCATTTGTCTGGCATTGAGGTACTGAGAAGAAATGACAGTTCTTAGAAAATATGAGTTAGGAAGAGAAGACCCCAAGGCAAGGCTCCTGTCAAAAATCTTTTATAATGCCTGAATTTTCACTAGCTGCCAAAAATTTCACTAATCAGAGACCAAATCAGGGTTAATAAAGATCTTGTATTTAAAGTGCAATCACTTCTGAGATTAAAGGGCTTTTATCAATTGGGAGTTTGGTCAACCAGCCATTTAAACATTATAACTGATCCCCTGACATTCATTATGTCTTGAACACAAATTTTAAAATATAACCAGTATATCCAATTTCCTTATAGCATGCTTTAAGCAAAGGTTCTCCACTTTTTAGGTAAAAGGATCTCTTCATCTACACGTTCTTCAAGACGTTCAGATCCCTGCAACACTTTTAGTATTCATTTCCTAAAAAAAAATGACAAAATTCTACCATAAATACAATAATTCTTTGTATTCTAATCATAGCAATTTTAATATACAGTTGAAAATTAATAGTGCAACATGAGAGGGCAAATCATTTGTTAGGTCCTCTGACGATACTTTGTAATGAGTACACTTCCCAAAAAGTTCTCAGCCCTTAAGAATTCTGACATAAATTCCAAATGAAAATGTAGGCAACCCAACTATTCTACATATAAGGATGAAGGATGATTTAAAGAGCCTGGGCTAAATTCTGATTCCATATTGGCTCAATCCTTACTAAAGGATTTGATAATCATACTATCAAATTTTATCATAAAATCATATAATGTTTATTATCAGAATGCTATAATATTGTGAATTAATTCAATCAAATGGCTTTCCCTAACATTTAGCTAAAAATAGCTAAACTGAGAGAATAAAAGGAGTTAAGATTGGTAAAGGGGACAGTATATGAAAGGGAAACACAATAAATACAATGGTTTCAGGATGAACTTTCTCAAGTCATACTGCTAGGGTTCAAGCAACAACATAACTTCATAACTCCCCTCTCTGACCTGTAACCTTGGATAAAGTGATTAACCTAATCCTCCATTAAAATTCCTCATTTGCAAAATGATATAAAAATTGCTTAAGAAGACTAAATGTTTATACTTGCCAAGCACCCAATAAATGCATCTACTATTTACAGGGCATCATGCTAAGTGAAATAAGTCAGAGAAAGACAAATAATGATCTCAATTATATGTGGAAATCAAAAAAAACAAACCCAACTCACAGGTGGTCAAAAGGTATAAACTTCCAGTTATAAGATGAGTAAGTAAGTACTGGGGATGTAATGTCTGACTATAGTTAACAATGCTCTAAAGTATATTTGCAAGTTGCTAAGAGTAGATCTTAAAAGTTGTCATCACAAGAAAAATAACTGTAATTTGTGTAGTGATGGATATTAACTAAAATTTATTGTGGTAATAATTTGGCTGTGTGTGTGTGTGTGTGTGTGTGTGTGTGTGTGTGTGTATCAAAACACTATACAGCTAAAACTAATACAATGTTATATGTCAATTATATGTAGATTTTTTTTAATGGAACTATTGAGTACTTAGATGTTTAGCCAAGATAATAGGAGAACAGCAGGGAGCTTAGGCCATTATAAGAACAAGAATTAAGAGATGAAAAAGTAAAAGAAAAAAAAGAAACATAAAAAGCCAAAAATAAATTTGCTTCCTCCTCATCCAACTCCCACAGAACATGATCTATTGCTTTAAGGACCCAAAACTTAAGCTAATTCTATATTAGTGCTAAAATATAATATGGTTTTAAATAGGCTTCTATAGGCTAGTCTACGAACTTAAACTTAAAAACAGTATAGTTAAACATGTTCGAAGTTCAAACAACTACTTTACACATCATCTGGAAGATAACCCATTCAAAAATTAAGGGCTGACTACTCATTTTTCCTTTTGGAAGCAAACTATGTCTTTTTAAGCAAATGCTCTCCAGGAATCCAAATGCAATTTAAAGAAATTATTCAAATTCATTAGGAGATGTTGCTAAGTACAGATCCACATTTTTTTTTCACCCCAACAAAAGTTTTCTGTTTTTATTTTTCTCAACAAGAACTGATTTTTCCCTTATCTCCCAGGACAGTCATGTGCCAGAATCAAAAGGCCATCCCTCCCTCCTACATGTCTAGTTTGAAGAGCTGTACAATGCCGTTCATAATAGGAAATGAAGAATATAAATGAATGTTTCCAATAAGAAATGTGAATGAGAATTTGGGGGATACCACTTTCACTTTAAGCTAAGAAGCCCTTTAAATCTTAAAATATGAAGTAATTAAATCATAAGTCACTGCAGGGAATCAAAAACAGCTGAGCAGTGGCAGAACGAAATCTCATTCACCCACCTACCCTAGGTACGTGGCCATGCTTTAAAACAGTACAGTACAGTGAGCAGGACAAGTTTTTAGGGTTGCACTTAAATTTTTAATCACTGCTCTGCTCAGACTACCAGTTTTACCTTAGATAAATTAACATCCCCATACCTCATTGTATCTATAAAATGAGAACAATAAAATCTATACCATGGATTTATTTAAGATTAAATTATTTGTTATTTAAGTTATATAAGATTTAAGATTAACTAAAAATATTATAGAGAACACAATGCATGGCACATTGTAAGATTAAAAAATCAGAAGCTGTTAGATCTCATTAAATCAACAATATAACTCTGTAACTCAGGGCAGTCTAGACCTATGCAATCCATTACAGTAGCCACTAGCCACATATGGTTACTAAGCACTTGAAATTTGGCTAGACTGAATGGAGATAGATATGCTGTGAATATAAAAAACACAGTGGATTTTGAAGCCTTAGTACAAAAAAGGAAACTATTTCAATTTTTATACTGATTATATGTTGAAATGATAATATTCTAAATATACTGAATTAAATAAAACCTATGATTAATATTTGTTTCACTTGTTTCTTTTTACATTTTAATGTGGCTACTAGAAAAATTGAAATCTCATATGTCTTTTATTTCTATTAGTTCGAGTCTAAACAAATCACATCTTTGACAAACTTTCAAATGCAAAATAGGATAAAAATTTTCATTAAGTACTTCATATGAATTGTTGATGAAACTGAAAATCCTCATGCACTTTAAATTCCTTATACTTCAAGTAGCATGATTTTTAATATCCTGTTTATCAAATTCATTTTACTATTTTATACCCCCAATCTCCTGATTACTCCCATTCACTCTATTGTCTATTCATAGGAACACATTTCATCTTCTCACTTTAGCAATAACAGTACTTACGGTATGTTACAAATTAGATGAAGAACATGTGACAGGCCATTCTTCTACAGGGGGCATGTACTGTCTGTTCTTCAGAAAATGTTAACAGAAGTTTACTCTAAGACCCATCCACATTCCTAAGAAATGTTTTTTGTCTCAAATTCACTACTATATTTTGGATTAAAGCAACGTATCCCATCTCTACTTTCCTCTCAGCAAATCTACCTTCAAGTAGTCAGTGAGGCTAAAATCTAGTTTCACACTGTGCTTCATAACCCATTAAATTACATAACTGCAAAAATAAGAATATTCTTTTTCAGTGCATAGAGATAATGCACCAATTAGGTAATGCAAAAAGATGATTCCTTATACCTGCTCAGATGGCCTGAGAGAAAACTGTAAAAATACTGATAAGGACTATAAATTTAACCAACTCTTCTATTATTAACAGTACTGACACAACATGTTAGAGTGCTCAACATGTGCTGCTTAAATGAGACTGCTATAGCTGGAAAATGCTAACTTGTATTAAAAATATATAGTTAAATATCACTTCAAATTTCTCAGAAGCATTTCCATAGACATTATCACTATTCACATTAGTTCCCTACAAAAGTCATTGGCTAGAAGTAAAGTTGATTTTACTATTCTCTCATTTGACAGATGCAAAAACCAAGGCCCAGAGATTATGAGTGACCTAACTGTCCAAATAAAGTTAGTAGGTGAGAAAAAATGCATAGGAAAATCTACTGCTGCCTAATGGTTAAGACTGCAAACTCTGAAGTCAAATCATGGGTTCAAATGTTGGCTCTAAAACTTAGTAATTGTGGGATGTTGGACAAGTTCCTTGTAACCATACTCCATGTATATTTCAGTTTTTCTCATGGAGAGAACATTAGTAGTTTCCCTCACAAAAATTAAGGTAAAGTGCTCACACATAGAAAATTCTCAACAAATGCTTTTACCATTAAATGGCTTTAGAATCTGAAAAAAGGGATATTTGGAGCTGACATTTTTTAAAAAGAAGACATCATAAGCATAAGTATATTTCTAGAACATCTTGAACCATAATCATAAACACTTCGAATAACATTTTCATTTTTGGCAAACTCAATCTGCATGTCTCCTCCTTTTTTACTTTTTAAACTACTTCTAAAAGCCTGCAAAAATAAAACTATTTCTTTTACGTAGAGTACACATTTGGTAAACTTTACCATAGGTACTCAGATTTGCAAAATCTAATTTTTAAAGTCATAACATACAAATCTGAAACGGTACTGCAGTGAACCAATTGTCAATTCTGGAGGTTGGTTAGCTAGTGCATAAATATTTAAGAATAAGAAGAGAATGCCACCAGAACGTGGCAGGGGAGACACTGTGTCTGCAGAAAGAGTATCACTCCTATTGTTCTAGAAATTATATACCTACATCTTCTGGTATTACTTGGCACATAGTAGGTGCTCAATAAACAATTTATAAGTGAGTGAATGAATGAATAAATGAATAAAAAAAGCAAAATAATGTTTCTTCAAGTGCGCTAAATCAAACAAAAAAGTATTTGTGATGACCATGGGAGGAAGTACCCTTACAAACACAGAAAGTTTCCCATAGCCCAGGGACTAGAAGAAGCAGGTATTCTAAAATTTCCTCTCTCCTAATTAATTTCAATAGCCCTCTCTACATGTAAGCTTTAAAAATTATACCTAGGTGAATTCCTACAGAGCAAAAGCTTCCTTTATAAGTATACACTGCTTTCAGGAATTAGCCACAATCAGCAAATTCCTTTTGTACATATATGCATATAAAAGGAATCTCTAACTGCAAAACAAAATTCATGTTCTGCTATGTATTAGAAGGCCATTGCTACTAAAGGATTTTTTTTTTTTATCCATGTCACATGCAAGGCAGGAGAGCAATTGTTGGTGCATACTTATCACTTAATTAGCTCAGGACAGCGAAACTAAACTCTTACATAGTTTTGCACCTAAGCCTTGTTCCTAAATGTTAGCTTGCCATTTGAAATCAACATAGCTGTAAAGATGAATTCAAGCCATCTTCAAAAGCTATGGGCACAGAACAATAAATCTGCTACCAAAACAAAAGAAGTGGTATAATTTTAAACTCTATATTTTAAAACTGGTAGTATAAATTTTTATAATCTTTTTAAAAAGCTAATTTCCTTAGAAATATATTTTCAAAGGAATGATGTCAAATATGTAAAATTTAAATATAAAATGATAAATAAATGTTAAAACCTAAACATTTTCTTCCTGGTCAACTCTTGTTTATAAATTATTTTTCACAGTGTTGTTAATAAAGAGATCAAATTTTTCTTTTCTTTTTTTAACAATCACTTGTATGATTCAGGTTAAAGCACACATTATTAAACTGCTACAGATTAACTTTAAAATCTGTTAAAAATAAATTGTGAGTATGAAAGTCAAAGTCTAAATTTATGAAATAATAATTGTTATAACAATTTCCACAATTAATATTTGCCTGGGTTCCCAAATTAAATGGTAGCAACTTTTAGTGTGTAATAAATACAGGATTAGAGTGAAGATATACCATTAATAATATAATTTTCATAAAGTTACTACTACTTGTTTACCATATATTCTAGAGCTTTCCAATAGTCTAAGGTATACTTCATTTTTAAACTTCTTATAAACCAGATTAAATACCTCTTTACACTGAGGTTCCTTTATAATAAAAAATTTTTCAAATAGGTAAAGTTAATACAGAATAATTAATAAGCAAGGAGAAATTAGTTTAAAACATCACAACCCTACTGAGGAATCATGAAAGTATCTAATTTTTAAAAGCATTTCTGAAATTTTAGAGTGCTTCATTACCTTTTAAACGAATGTATGTAAAGGGAAAATACACACAGTTTATTTAAAAGGAGCAAAAAAGGGAAAACAAATGTACTAAAAGGTCTTTACATCTTGAAAATGAACAATGGAAAACATAAGTTTTAAAGCGGTAATGCAAATCAGAGGACTACTTTCCCCACCAGATTTGAGACCATGCAAATCCCTTAAAAATTAGAAAGCATATCATGTTTCATAGTTTTATATATTACATTTACAGCTTGTATTATATCAGATTGCCTGCTTCATATATAGACAAATAATCTAAAACCATAAGTAAGGATAAATGATTCCACAAAATTCCTAATTGTTGAGAGAGTATCGATTTGTATTTTCTTGTCCTAAAGTTGTTAGGTTTCATAGATTATTCCTGGCACCTCTAGGATTTCATGCATTAATTTGTTTCACCCATTCACATCGTTCATAATTTTCTGGAAAATAATAATAGAAAACATATACAGAACCCTTACATAACTTGCACACATTAAAAGGCAATCTAGAAGAGTGATTAAGAGCCACTGAGTCCAAAATTGCCTCTGCACTTACTAGCTACATGATTCTGGGCAAGTTACTTAACTTCCCTGTCTTGATTCTTTAGCTACAAAATAGAATACATACCTGTCTCATGAAGATTAAATAACAATTATAATTGTTTATAAAGGTTAGTTGCTATTATTTTTAACTATGCGTCATATATTGAGCCAAGTACTTTACATGCATTAACTAATTCTCACTTAACTCTGTTTTATAGAAGATGACATTGAGGTTAACAGTGGTTCAGGAACTAGCCTTTAATGAAAAAATTAGCAAGTGGAAGGGCCAATATTCAAACCCAGGTCTGCCTCCTCAATAATCCAAGCCCTGTTAGCTAGACCAATGTTTCTGCAAACTAGGCTCCATGGATATACTCATATGGAATTCACAAGTTTTCACTCTGATGATTTTTATTTTAAATTATTCTAGAGCTAATTTTCAAACGAAAGACATTTTCAAAGAATACATTTTAATTTCTTAAATCATCTAACTAGGATGTGCAAAAATCCTTGATGTTGCCTTTTTTTCCTTACAAGTCAACTTTGAAAAACTTCAAACATAACACTTAGCTTTCATTCTTCAAGAACAAGGGCAACTACTATTTTTTAAAATCCATGTGCCTATTTCACCCATTCACATCGTTCATAATTTTCTGGAAAATAATAATAGAAAACATAGTCCAATTACTTGAAAAAGTCTAAATATATTTTAAAAATCACTACGGCATCCCCTTGTATTATCTGGTCTTGTCTTTAAAAAGAAGACACACATTAAAAAAAGAAACAGATATTAAAAAGGTATTTCTTTAGTAAACATCAAGCACCAGTCTCTCATCTTTAATCCAAATTAACTACGATAGCCAACAGGATTATTTATACTTAAACAACTCAAAAAATAAGCCCAAATAAACTCATTTTCTCTATACTACCTTTCTCCAAACAAGATCCTTTTCCCACATCTCTAATTCCCATCAGTGGTATCACTATTCTCTCAAGCAGGCTGGTGACCACCAATAATCTTTCACTCCTCTCCTTTATTTTCTGTATCTAGTCACTAAGTATTGTATTTCTTTCTTCAAATGGATTCTCTTAATTACAGGCCCTCCTCCATTTTCAGTTATCATCCTCCTTCAAGTTTGCATCAACTTCATGTCTGCTTCATGTCTGCTTCTAGTGCCTATCACCTCATTCTTTCTCTCCAATCCTGTCACTCCATTATTAACATATAAACATCACCTGTTTATCCTTCTTTAAAAAATCAATTTGATCATGTTAGTCTTCTGCTTTAAAACCTCCATTGATTCCCAGTGCTCAACCTACAGAATAAAGTCCAAATTTGGAATCAGGGCATTTGATCATTTGAGACTGATGCAGTTCACAGTGAATTCTTCTCCTTCATAAAAGTGTGGCAGTTATCACATAATATCTTGTATGTTTCTTATCCATTTCCTATGACTACTATTAGTGGAGACTTCTGTAGGAATGAGATTTCTTTTGTATCCGTCCCACTACTGTGTACTTAACCAATTATTGAGTTAGATGATAAATTAATCAGTGCATGTATATGGGTGCCTGATAGGTGATCACTTGGTCAAGAAATACTGAGTAATGAACTTGTACCAAGGGTACTAATGTGACTTCCATCTACTAAGTGATTTCCATATGCCAGGCAACAACACTAAAACTTTACACGCATTATTTCACATAATGTTTAAAGCTACCCTGAGGCAGGTATTATCGTCTTCATTTTTAATATAAAGCAACTGAGTACCTAGTAAAGTCACAGAGCATGTATGAGAGATAAATGAAATTCAAACTTAGAAATGCATGAAAAGCCTGTGCCTTTCACAAGTGTATTTAATTCTTCCTACAGAAACATTACCTCAAGGAGCTGTAATCTATCTGGCACAGTGGACATACTCAATTATAATACACTGTAATAAATGCTATGAATGATGCATAAGATCTTATTTAAGCAGAGAATGATGGGCTGAACTCTAGGGTAAAGAAGACAAGGAGAGATGATATTCACAGATAACACTTTTTAAAGAATGAATAGTAGTTAATAGAGAGGAAGAAATGATCTTCCCAATTAAGGGAATAACATATGCAAAGGCATAAAGGCACAAAATTTCATGACGTATTCAGTAAACACAAAGTCGTGTTCCAGAAAGTTCCAATTTTCCAAAAAGTAATGTGTGTTAAGAGGGCTGGTAAGAAACGAAGCTAGAAAAAAGCAAACATAGTCAGATCATGAACAGTTTAGCCAAGGTGTTTATATTTTATCCAATATGTAAGGAAAAGCTATTTGAATACATTTAACAAGAAAGTGATTATTGCATTTATGTTTTAGAAATATTGCTCTGGCACAGAAAAATGGACTAGAAGAGCTACAGCTTAGAAGCAGGAACACCTGTTAGAAGGCTATTGAAACAGTTCAGACAAGAGACTAACCTGGAGCAGTAGTGACAGAGAGAAATAGATTGATTCAAAAGATATGTAGGGGATAGAACTACAGGACTCAGTAACCAAATTGACTAAGGTTTGAGGTTTGGTATGAAGATGAAAGGAAGGAAGGAATCCAGGCAAATTCAAGGTTTCTAGCTTGAACTATGAGTGGATGGAAGTACCACTAATTGGAACAGGGAACAGAGGGGTAGAAACAAGGTAAAAGTAAGGAAAGCTGATGAGTACAGATGGTGTTGGTACTTCTGGTATATCTAGAAGTAACTGTCTAATAAACAAGTCTAGAACTCAGGAAAGAAAATTCAGTATGACAATATAAAATTGGGAGGTATAAGCCAGAAGAGTGGATGAAACTGCCTAAGAAAACTATACAAAAGAATAGAGCCAAAAATAAGAGTTCCAGAAACCACCAATATTTAAAGCACAGGCAGACAAGAGCAAATGAAAACAAGGAGAGAGTGGTGATACAGAAGTTTGGAAAAAAGAGAGTTTCATGAAAAAGGGAGCATTGAATGTATCAAAGAGGTGAAGATGCGAACTTTAAAGCCTCTGTTGGTTTTGGCAATTGAGCCACTGGTGACTTGAAGCAGAGAGGAATGAATGGTAAAGAAAAGTAAACTAGACAGGTTGAATGAATGGCAGAGGAGGAAAGAGATTAATCTTGGCTGAGAAAAAAGTAACAGCTAGAGGAGAATAGAGGGTTGAAGAACAACATTTTCAGAATTGAAGAGATTTTAGCATTTTTATAGGAGAGGGACCAGAGAATGAAATTTTTAAATTATGCCTTTGTACTTAAACTTAGTATACGGAAAGTTACTCATGATGCAAGAGGGGAAAAAAAGTTGCAGAATAGGTATAGTCTGTCACTTAAAATAAAATTCAGACTCCTGTCTATGTCCCTCAAGGCCTTTAGATCCTTAAAGACCTGACTGCTGCCTACTTCCAACTTCATCATTTACCATGCCCCAGCCACACTGGCCATTCTATTCTGATGTTTCAACATTCCCACTTTGTTCTTGCCTCAGGGTCTTTATGTTTGCTGTTACTTCTGCTGAGAATGCTCTTTTCCCAGTCACTGACTAGTTTCTTCAAGTCATTCAGACCTCAATTATCTTTAGAGGCATGTCCCACCTGTATGGAATATTGCATTTCCCTCTATCTCAGCCCCCAAAGTTACCAACATTACCTTGTATTAGCAACTATTATGATCTCAAATTCTTATTTACTTGCCCATCTTCCCTCCTAGAGTAAGCTTCATGAGAAGAGAGATTTCATCTGCCTTGTTCACCACATATCCCTGCTGCTTAAAATAATGCTTGGCACACAGTAAGTTGGAACTCTGTTGCTGAATGAAAATGTGTACACACAAGTATTACATGAATCTATGCATTACATGAAAAGTATAAAGAAAGTTCTGAAAGAATTATTATTTGAACTTACTTATACCAGAGTGAATATGAGACCAGCAGAGGTATACAATACCCATTCATTTTTTGCTTCATAGATCTCTATTTACATTTTGTACAAAAATCATGTCTTTTGTAATTGAAAGCCAATTTTTAAATAATGATCATATGAGCCTAAGATAGTCAATTCATTCTGCCTATTTTCTCTTGATCGGTTGTCATGATCTAATTTGACTGCAGGCTGATCCTTGAATTGTTTTGGTAGGAGAGTTCAAAGTTACAATCTTAAATTGTGGAACTAGAAAGAACTTAAAGAGATCATCTAATTCAACCCGCAGTTTTACAGATGACGAAGCAAGACTCAGTAATTTAATTAATAAAACTAGGCATTGATGAAAGTTAAAGACCAAATGATTAAGAACTACTTAAAAGGCTAATATATTATATGTTATGCATTAATTTAAATAACTAATAAAAGCTTACTAAAGCTTACTCTCACATATAACCTACAATCTTCTGGTGAAATTATTATTCAAAGTAAAACTATTCCCTTAAGCACACTATTTAACCAACAAACCTATGGTTAAGCATTGGTTGACCATTATAATATGACAAAGCATCAAAATACATAAATATAGGGAGCGAAAATTATTCACCGTTAGATGTGCAGACTAACTGAACTAGCAGGCACATCTTTCAATCAGGATATACAATAAGTCAAATATATAATACATTTAAAGATTCATCATATTTTGATTCAAATTCCTGTATTGAGGTCTACAACGTGTGTTTAATGGAATTTAATGCAAATTAAATATTGAATAGGTAATACATAAGAATGAAGCTCAACTAGATCATTCTGACAAATCCTAAAACCCAGATCCAACCTCTTAGCCACTGTTCTTTCCATCCCTCAGGCCACCTCACATTTACCATGTATTAAAATGTAAAATATCTTATAATTTCTTTCCTTCCACATTGGTGGAGGCGAGGAGGGTACCAAAACCCTAGAAGTCCTATCCCTTTCTATTCCATTTGAAATTGTAGTACCTAAGAAAATATTAGTCATTTTTCTTAACAGGGAGGAGAAACATGTAACAATAACCTTAATTGAGAACTGTGCTCATCAGGAATTCTTATGAAATTCTACCAAATATTCGATTATTTTTTTAATCCTTATAAAGTAAAAGTACCCTCTTATTTAGAAAGCTCTCTCCAAACAATACTCAAAGTAGTGTTAAGAATATGGACTTTATAGTTGAAAAAAATTTGAAACAAAATCTTAGTCCTATCACTCACTAGCTGTTTAACTGTGGGTACATTTCTTAACTTCCTTGAGTCTCTGTCCTCATCTATAAAATGAAGATAAATACCATCTGCCTCAGTGCATTGTTGGGAAGATTCAATGAGTTCATGTGTAAAGTACTTAACTCTTAGAAAAGGTCCAGGTCATAGAGTTGGTCTTGTTAGAGAAACAAACAGATGCAGGTAAGTACTGCTGATAGGTGATGTCATTTAATTTATGTGAACTTTACTAGCTTAACTTCTAATGTGACCTTATTTTTTTTTTCTCCCAAGTATCTGGGACAGGACACAATATTTCATTCTTGCTCCAGGGTACCAATCAAAGTGAGTGCTGTATTTCAGTCCTCTTCTAACCCCTCTATTTAAGCAATACAGTAATGGTAATAATTTATTATTTGACTATCATAGAACTGACTATACTCAAATGAAAACTTACATTTTCACTCCTACTCTTTAAGTCTAACTGCATCGTCCACTATTTTGAAATAAAACTAATAATAGTAAGCACGTTTTTTAAAATACAAATCATGATACAGTGGATTCATGTTGGGTAAAAATGGTAGGAAGTTTCAGGGGATGCGGGAAAGAGACCTGATATTCAGAAATCATGTATTCAGCAGTTCATCATGTACTAAATTTACTATCTCTTTTTTAATCTTCACAAGCATGATTCTAATCAATATTAGCAACATTCTATGGATGAGAAAAGGGAAGCTCAAACTCTCGCTCGCTCCTCCTGGCTCTAAGTGCTCCAACAACTTACCTATAAGGCTCTGCTCACCTCAAGGCCTTTCCTCATATTTTCTCTGCCAAGAATGCTCTCCCACCTCCCTGCAAAGCTGTGTCCTCCTGCTTCAGGTCTCACCTCAAATAGCACCTATTCTTACCAACTTTAAGGTAGCATATACTAGTTACTCCATCCTCACTTCTTTCAAAGAAGACAAATGATTTGTATTTATCTTCCTGTGTTGAAGAACAGGGATACTTTGACTTATCACTATTGTATCCTGAGTGCTCAGCGTAGAAGATGCTGGCTTAATGAATGAATGAACACACCTCCCTACAATCATTTAGCAAGTAAATGGCAGGGCCTGTAAACCAATCCAGATAAATCTGACTGCAAACTCCCTCAAAGCCTACCACTATTTTTTCACTGGTGAGAAGGGAGATACTTTGGGCTGGGAAGTTATTTTAGAAGTGTGCCTTCCTTATTTCTACATTCATTCACTTTTAAAAATTACAGAACTACCTACACGTATACTTAATATTACAAAATATTTAACCTTTGGAATTTCAAGCAATCTTACATTGCCTTTCAGAAACACTGCATTTATGATGCCCCTTAACAATCAAAATACTTCAAAACTGTTGAGTAATTGGCATCTTACATATAGTTATTCGAGGCTAAAGAAAATTTAAGTCACACACATAAATGCATTTTACTAACAGGTTTGTTCTTTCATAGTTCATTCTTTTATAAGATGTTTTGAATTTCCCAATACATTCTACAAAAAAATTTTTTAATCAGCCATGGGATTATCATTCTGATAAAGGGATTATCTTTCTGATAATGGGATTATTCTGATAATAGGATTATCATTCTGATTATGGTGATAATGTTCTTTCTTAATGGTGACATAAATGCACTCAATCTGTTACCTTTCACTATTAAACAGAAGTCACCTCATGTAAAATGCCAACTGCAGTTAGGACAAACCATTAACAACATTATCATTCCCTTTGCTACTTTATCCACGGGATTTAATACTTACTGCTGAGTCCTCCATCCTCGGATACGCCTGTCCCTCTCATTCCTAGGTAAGTTAGTCCCAATATTAGGAAAAATAAGCAGGCAGCAGTTAAGAGAAACATCGACAAGTAGTGGGCACTGAAACCCCCGGTTGGGGACACCTCCTCCCGTTTAAACTGCTGGAGAAGTTCCTCCTCAGGTTCGGAAAGCTTCGGTTTGTTATACGTGTTTTTCAGGTAGGTATGATTGGAGCCCGTATGATTGGAGTGATTGATCCTGAGTGAACCAGAGGCGGCCACCGCCGCACTGGGAGGGATACTGTTGGAAAAAATCCTGGCGGAGTCCACACTGAAGGCCCCACCACCGATATGATTGTTGGTTTTAAGAAGGGCGCCTGTGGACGAATCCAAGGTTGAGTCCATGTCAGTCAATGGCGGGGCCAGGAGAGGAGCCAGTTTCTTCGCGTTAACACGGTATCTAGGAGTGGGGCTGGAGTCCAGCGGATCACAACCTCCTCCCTGCTCCGCCGCCGTCACCGCCGACTCTTCGAGGTTTCGGCTCCTGTCTAGACTCCCAGCGGCCGCCGCCCTGTCATTCATCGCGATTCCTCCCCCTCCCTGAACTGAGGGCTCCAGCCGCCCGCCGGCCGATTTAGCAGTCAGAGGAGGGAGAGGCTTACCGTGGCTCCGTCTGGGCCGATGCCGGGAAAAGGAGTCGTCCTTTAATACCTGTCTGCTGGAGGCCACGTCGCCGTCTTCTTCTTCCTCCGAGTCGGAATAGTTTTCCCGGCAGCTGTAGGAGAGAAGCCGGCTACCGTTCACGGTCCGGCTCGACCACAGCGGCTCCTCGGCCTCCGGGTCCCTGTCCTCTCCGTCTTCTCCCTCCTCTTCCTCGTCCTCGGCTGCTCCATCTCTCCCCGACGGGGTCTGCAGCTCGGGAGCCGCCGGCCTCCTGGTCCCCCACCACGAGTGGGGCTTCCTTCGCTCGGCCGAGGTGCTGTTAGTCACCTCGCTGGCGGCCAGGGGTGCCGACGGCGGTTTGAGCCCGCGGTACTGGAGCGAAGCCCGGTCTTTCCTCCCGCCGCCGCCGCCGGCCTGGTCCCGGGGACTGGCCTCCACGTCCGACTCGTCCGAGCTGAAGCCCAGCAGCACTTTGCTGCCGGCCGTGGGGCTGGCCGAGGCGCCCCCGGGCCCTCCCAAGGGGCTCTCTGGGCCCGCGGCCGAGATCCGGCCCAGGCCCCCAGGAGTCCGTAAGTAGGGGAGATCTCCCGAGACCGGCCGGACCCCCATGCCCACGGCCGCCGCCGCCGCCGGTCCCGCTGCGGCGACCGTGGCGGCTGCCGTGTTATTGTTATTACTGTTCCGCGTCTTGTTGCCGCGGCCCCCTGACCGGTGCTGCTGCTGCTCTTCTTCTCGAAGCTTCTTCAGCTTCTTGAGGTAGACCGGGCGGGTGCTCTCCGTCACTGGGCCAGGAGACAGGCCGTAACGGCGGAGCTGAGAGAAAAGCTCCTCATCCGAGAGCTGCTGAGGCGCCGAAGCCGCTGCCGCCGCCATTTTCTCTCCAGGGTGTTTTACAAGCTCCGCGCTACCGGAAGTGACGCGCCGCCCTAGACCCTGAACTAGACCGGGCTGCGTCGCCCTCCCAGCGCCACAGAAGCCTTGGCCAATGGGAGGCGCGGGAGGAGCTCACCTGAGCGGGAAAGGGCCACCTGAACGGCGCGCGGCTCCCGCGGGGGACAGTTTTGCGGCACTCGCACCTTGGGGTTTCAGCATTCTCTCTCCTGCCTTCATCTCGACTTTTCCCGCTGTTCTCTGCCCTCCACTTCCGAGTACGTTTCCCGGGAGCTGCCTCTTTGCTGAACCACACCTTGACCTCCTCTTCCCAGGTGCCTGCCACCGGGCAGTCAAAGTTGAAATCTGCCTTGAAGTTCATGGCATTAATTTTCTTTCCGTCCAGATTTCCGCTGCCGAGGGAAGCCTAGCAAAACGAAAAGAAACTCCGATGGCCAGACTAGATTAGCAATTTCCTTGCCAGACTCCAGGTTCTCTGCTTTTCCGCTTGACTCAAAAAAAAAAAAAGTTGCTCCTGCTGCTGCTTTTGAGAAGCCTGTCCTCCATTCTAAGGAGTAGACCTGTCACAATAGTTTTCTTCCAGAGTAATTGCTATTCATTCCTTAGTTGGTTGTAAGGTATTATTTTTCCCCTTTTAAAAATCTGATGGTCTCGATAGGTCGTCATTTTTGTAATTGAGAGCCTATCATTTGCTTCATTCTAAGACTGAAAAAAAAAGACATAAAACGCCATCCTGATTTCCTTCTTAGTAATTTTCTAACTTACAGTTTTTATTAATTGTTAGATCATTTTTATGTTTTTGTATTTAAAATTATACTATTTATTTAATTTTTTATTGTCTTACCCCTTTGGACTGTAAGCTCCACGAGCAGAGGACCTTTGCTTCTATTATTCACAACTTCAGCCCTATGGTGACTGACTCTAGAAGTTCAATAAATATTTGTTGAAACGGTTAATGAATTGCAAACCTAAGATAGTATGACTATTTTGACATGAGAATAGTGGCTAATGAGGAGGAAAAATTTCACACAGTCAAAAAGCCAGAAACAAAACCTAGATAGCCAACCCCCACATTTACAGTATAGGAGATGAATCTCAGAGAAGTGAAATTTGCCCAATTTGGTAAAGATTGTTTCCCTTTTCCTTAAACCCTGGCAGAGCTGACACTTCTTGAGTTCTTAAACTCTAATAGCTACCGAGCAGCACCCAGCACAACACCTGGCACGCTTTAATAATTTTTGGTCGAATAAATTATTTTAGCCTATTACATTATACAGATCTGTACAGAAAAATGTTGTTTGAAAGTGTAGATACTAGCTTTTCAACATGCTGAATCCAACAGCAGATAATACTCAGTAATATAAACTTTCAACTCCTCTTGGCAAAGCTTGTCATCTCAAAAAACAAAACAAAACAAAACATGTGGAGGGCACATTGTCCTTTATCAGGAGACTTTAAATTTTACAAATGTTCCTGAATCTATTACTCTTAAGCACTTATAGGTTTTCTACACAGTAAATTTTAGCCACTATGATGATAATGACCCAGAAATTATTACTATAATTTTCTGCGTGGGAATGTATCCCAGTATAGCAGAGTGGTTAAGCTGTGAGCTTTGGAGTTAAACAAAATTGGATATGAGCCCAGCCCTGTCTCTTACTTTTATTCTTAGTTCAACATTTGTTCCACACCTTACTGACTCTTAAGGTAGGAATCCTAGAACTCTGTTGGTTCCGCCTCTGATTTTTATGAACATTTAAATATCCTTCCATAAAGATTGTAAGGCTATTTAGATTTATGCCTGAGGCTTTGGGCAGGTTGTTTAATCTTTCTGAGACTTAGTTCCTGTATAAACAAATCTTCCTCAGCAGGCTACTTTAAGGATTAAATGCTTAGCACCACACCTAACACACAGTATGGACTCAATAAATGTTAACTAATAATGTAAAGACAAGCATTGGGTGTATTTGGTAGTGTGATTCCTGAGAAGTACATATAACACCAATTAAAGAAAATGCCACTACACCGACAAAAATAGAAATGGTAAAACTTTTCCCGAGAAATTAAATAATCACATTGAATAGTTAATATAGATGAAGGACTTTGGCAACCATAGTCCTTGGTCATTTTAGCCCTTGGGGATAGCAAGGTTTGGAATGAACTAGGAACCAAAGGTTTCAAGTTTCCAAGTTATGTGACAAATCTTAGGTTCTCTGAACCTCAATTTATTCTTTTCTAAAATGCTAATAAATATCACCTACCCTTTTGAGCACATTCAATAAGTATTTGATGAGAATGATGAATGAATATAATGTGAAAATGCTGTTCAAATGTTGTTTACATGTTAGGTATTATGCCCAGATATTAATAACAATGAAAACTACAATTAATATGAACTTTATATTTTACAAAGAGTTTTCATATACATGGTCTCATTTAGTCTACAAGAAACTTTTCCTCTGAAGATACTGAAGGCATGATTTATTGCCCAGAACTATAAGGGGTTATGATTACCCTTCGTTTAGATGTTTGAGCAGACCTGATACTTTCTCAGGAGAATCTTCACCATCTCGGTATTGTCACTATTCACTGCTAACATTTTCCTCATTTACCAATGGATCATTCTACTTCCAGATTGGCTAACTTTTAAAGTATGAGGCTCTAAACTGGCAAACTAATGGCATACTTGATAAGGAATGCAATCTCGAACTCACTCTTGCTTCCAAAAATTTGATCAAGGGAAACATTTATGATGGATTCCAGAAGGATAGGCAGCCCATCTCTTCCTCTAGATGTTTTTAATTTAATCTATCTTAAGCCTGCTCATCAGAGACCAGTGTGGCTTGGGCCACATTAGTAACACCAAACTCAACTCTGGTTCCCAGTAAAATACCTTTTGCCATGTTACTCTTCATAGTGAAGACATCACCTTATATTGAAGGACCTTCTAAAGAATGATATAAAACCCAACCATGTATTCAAATAAAGATATTGCTGAGGGTTCATTTCCTTTCTGGTCTCAGTATCAGGAATAGTTGCATGTTTCCAGACAACTCACTTGTTTTTGTTTTGTTTTTGCTTTGCTTTATTTTTTTTTATTGAGGTGAAATTCACATAACATAAAATTAACCATTTTAAAAGCATACGATGTTGTGCAACCATCACCTCTTTCTAGTTCCAAAACATTTTAGATCCTATATCCAAAGTAGAGCCTGTATTCATTAACCACTCACTCCCTATTGTTCCCTCTCTCCATCCCCTGGCAACCACTAATCTATTTTTTGTCTATATAGATGTAACTATTCTGGATTTTTCATATAAATAGAATCATAAAATATGTAACCTTCTGTATCTGACTTCTTTCACTTAGCATTATGTTTTCCAAGTTCATCCATATTATAGCATGTATAAGTACTTTTTTATGGACAATTGACATTTCATTGTATTGCTAAACTATATTTTGTTTATCCAATCAAAATATAGAAATTTTGGTTATTTCCAAATTTTGATTATTGTCAATAATGCTGCTATGAACATTGGTGTACAAGTATCTGAATACTTGTTTTCAGTTCTTTTGGGTATATACCTAGGAATTACAGATCATATAGTAATTCTATCTTTAACTTTGAAGAATCGCAAAACTACTAATTTGCTTTTAACCTGATGGATGGACACTGTTGGTTTGGTGACTTACCATGTTTCTTTCTTTGAGACAATAACTAGAAAGTCGAGAATCAAATTTGTGGCTCAACCGTATAAAGCGTTTTGGGCTCCATCACATGTATTTATATTTTATCAGTTAATCCCATTGCTGACTCTACCTAACTTTCTTAACTTTTTAAAAAGGGTTTTAATTTTATTTTGTCTTCCTAATATGATATGCATCTTTTTAGCTGCCTTTTAGTTATTTTGTGAATACCATATAATTCCTTCGCAAGCCAAAGGGTAGGTTTTATTAGTCTTCATCTTTTACAGATAAAAAAAACTTAGGCTAGAAAAGTTACTTGATTCAAGTCGCAAAAGAGCCAGATGGGAAACTGAAATCCATGAGCTCAGAGTCCAAATTCCTTGTTCTTTTCACTACAACATACCACCTCTTGAATACTTTTCTTAACTCATATGGTAAACTGTATAAAAATAAGCTTAGTTCTCTCTTTTCTCACCCAACACAAAGAGGTCTGTAGTGGAGTGAGGAAAAAGATGAAAGCTTTTACAGTTATCCTGTTTCTTGGTTTTGTTGCTATATGCAGCAACTAGAAAGAAAACTCAGAAATATAAAACTGATTATATCACTTAACTTTCTAGCAGATCAAAGAAGTTACACTGAAGAAAGATAATTTTCAGGGAGACTATTAGGGGACTTGGAATAAGTGAGAATGATGGAGAGAAATAGATTTGAGTTAGAAGATACAAAAGAGAAGGAAGAGAGGGAAGAGAGAGAAGAGGAAGGAGAAACACAATATTGTAATGATGTTATCACTTAACTTCTCTTAAAGTGCCTCAAGGATATATTCACTAGTTTTAATCTACAAGATTCCTGATGTTTATTTTTCTTTTTAATTGCTCAACTTATATTCAACACTAACACTGCTTCTAAAGAAGAAGGCAGAATAAACAGTCTGAAAATACAACATGGTATTAAGAAACGTTGGACAAAATTCTTATCCTATGTTACTGTGAGAATCAACCAAAGAAGTTTCACAGCAAGAGCATCTGTTTTATTTTTCTGTATATAACTCAAGCAGGTGAGGAATAGTCATCGGATTCGAGTAAACAACATACATGTGGTTGATAATTGTATTTCACTCTAACTCTGCAAGAAGACAAATTGCTAAATCATATACTAGAAGTCATGGAGAGCATTTTACATTCATACATGATGGACAAGAGTCTTCAAGTTAGGAGGTTTGAGTTCAGTCTCAGGTCTGCAATTAATTAATTGTAGCAATATTTTACCTTTTTACATTGCCTCATAGTCTTCAAAACCTTTTCATTTTCTCATTTGATCTTTACACCATCCCAACAGGCAATCGTTATTATCCCAGTTCTGTAGATGAGAAAAATAAAGCTCTAAAAGATTCAATCATTTGTCATTTGTGAGAGCTAGTTAGGGCTGAAATCCAAAACCACTCCTACATTGTCTGACCCTAAATTTACTGTTCTTTCTAGCCCACCATGATGCCTCCCTCACATGAGAAGATTGTACCGCACAGAATAAGTCATTTAACCTTTTTTTCTTTTAGTTTCTTCATCTCTAAAATGAAGAAGAAAGAATACTTGATCATTAAGATCCCTTACAAATCTAAAATTTTCTGGAAGCCCTTTCTTATAGTTTTTATTATAGTATTTTTTATTACAGTTATTTACACACTTGCTTTATTTCTTTCTTCTATATTCCATGTTCCTTGAGATAAGTGTCTGTGTCTTATTGAAATCTGCACCCCTTGCAGCTCTTAGCTTATTGTTGAATGTATTTAATGAATAGTAAAGTGATATCACATGTCACAAAATAGCATTAGGAAGACTTTACATCAACACACAAAGAAATACATTAGGTACAGGATGCCAGTAGAATTATCTAAAAATAGAGAAATGCTAGTCTAAATTGAGCATGAAGTTTAAGGAATATACCTACAAAGAGGTTCCTGGCCCAGACTGCTCTAGATATTCGGTTTCCTTAAGCAGCAAAAGACATTTTGCTACCAATGTTTTCCTGTCCCACATCGTATAAGCAATGGTGTAAACAAAGAGATCAAAACCCCTCAGTTTATGATTACTCTTTTTAATGCAATCCTTTGTTTAAATGTCTTTCTATTTAAAGTAAGAGAACTTCATATGAAAAAGGCATAGAGAATTATCAGGTTTGTGTCTACAATACTTTCAGACTTTAGTTAATGTATCCTTCGATGTTTCCTTTCTGTTCTTCCCAGAAGCTTAAGCATGGACAGAGGGCATAGCAGGGGGGAGAAGGCTATCATTAATTTTTGTTGATGGGATAGAGAACTTCCTCTCCCATCACTCATAACTGAGAATTTGCTCCTGACCTCTGCTGCTTGCCTCTCAGTGAGAACACTTTCTGCTCATCTACATAAGAGAAATGTTTCTGAGTGGTGTGCATCCTTTCATTGTTCATTTGGTTCCTGAAGAACAGGTCCACATGAGCAGCAACACTCCTTGGGGTCCCTTCCCTGTTACAAGGCCTGAAACTTCTTTTTCAGACAGAGCTGAGACACTCTTAGTCTCACCTCATTTGTTTCCCTTTCTTGGGAATCACTGTCCTTCATTGACTGATGACCATTGTCATAACACTGTTATTTGTTTATTTTCAGTTGTTTCAGGCTAGAGGGTAAATCTAATCCTTGTTATTCCATTTTGATGAGAAGCTGAAGTCCCAGTACAAGGAGATTTGCTATACTAATCTGTCTATATTTTTTACATGTTTGAAATAAAAAAATTTTTTAATTCTAAAATAAAAATATAATTTAAGGGGTAAAGACCTAATTCCTGCTAGTACAGAAGGTTTTTGAAGGAAAACAGTGGCATATAATGGGAATTTTGTTTTGGTTATATTGTCCGTAAGATATAAAAATTCTCTCTTTTGACTCTCTCACAAGAATTCTTCAGTAAAGTCTACTAATTGACTATTTAGTCATAGATAATTTTTTTGTTTTAACATACAAAAAGTTGGGGCAATATCATGAACATCTGTGCTGATACTACCCACCCTCAGATAGCCACCATTTTGTCATTGGAATTTGATATTTATCATTCTCATGCATCATCTCTCCTCTCTGCCTGTCTCTGTCTCTTTCTCTCTCTGTCTCTCTCTCTCTAATTTATATATAAACATGTAAACACAGTATATAATATACGTATAAAACATTTTTATTTTAAATGTTATATACGATAAATATATATTTATTCTTCTGCAACTTACATTTTTGTTCAACATGTTGTGAGATTCAGATATATGTATCTCTACTTTAATCATTTTCACTGTATCCTATCGATGAACGGCACATTTACTTTTTAGCTGCTTATGAATATTTTGTCAAGTCTCTGATTGAGACTACCTGATTTGTTTATTCATTTGTTCATCAAATAGTTATTGAGTGCTTACTGTAAGCCAAATATTGTTCTAGGTGATGGGGTGCTGCAATGAAAAAAATAGATGACATATATACCTTAAGATGATAGACATTAAGCAAGTGACATGTAATATGTCACTGATAAGAGCTAAACAGAAAAACAAATCAAGGTAAATAGGATAGAGAGTAAAGGTGACAGGTAGATGATATTGTTTTATGTGGGTTATTAGGAAGATCTTTCTGATGAAGTGACATTTGAGGAGGCATCTGAAGGAAGGGAGGAAGTAAACCAGGTAGATATCTAAGGGAGAAGGGAATGGCAAGGGTAAAAACCAGGAGTGAGAATGTGTGAGGTGTGATCATGTTTGGAACGGAAAGGAAGCCAACATAGCTGGTGTAGGGAGCGGGGATGTGGTGTGAGCCAGGTGAGATGAGGTCTGATCAGTGGTGGAGGAGTGCAGATCTTGGAGGGCTTTTTAGGCCATGGTAAGGACTTTGGATTTCACTCTGAGCGAGATGCGAAGCCATTGTAGGATTTTGAGGAGCAGAGCAATGTGATCTAATTTACTTTTATGACCCATTGTGTTGAGAATAGATTTTAAGAGGGGAAGTGGGAAGAAAAAGAGACAAGTAGGAGGCTATTGCATCAATCAGATAAAAAAGATTATGATTTAGAACAGAGTGGTAGTGGGAGGAAGTGAGCAGCATTTGAATTCAGAATGTATTTTAAAGGTAGAGCTAAGCAAGATTTGCTTACAAATTGTATGTCAGATATGAGAGAAAGGAGTCAAAAATGACTCCAAGGTTTTTGGGCTGAGTATTCAGAAAGAAGAAGTTGCTAATATATTGAGATGTAGCAGCCTTGATATACCCTAAGTCTTGGGAGGAGTCAAGAGGTTCTTTTAGGTATGTTATGTTTGGGACTTCCAAGTAAAAGAGACTGATAAGCAGATGTATACATGAGTCTGGAGTCAAAGGGGAAGCTCTGGGCTAAAGATCTAAGTGTGAGAGTCAACAACAGATAGGTAAAATTTAAAGCCATGAAAATTAGCAGGCTAGAAAAGAGAAAAGATATGAGAAACAAGCCCTGAAATACTCCAATATTTAGGGATAGAAGACGACAAGGAACCTGGAAAAGAGACTGAAAACAAGCTGGAGGTGAGATTGAGGAAAACCAAGAGAAAGCTATGTCTTAGAAGCTGCTAAGCCAAATTTCCGAAGATTCTCCTGAATCATATACTCTCCCTGTGCATAAGGACTCTTCCCATGAAGGCCTATGGCTGATTATTCCCAAAAAGTTAAGGAACTCAGATGCATGCCTATAAATTAAGAAATAATACATTTTAAAAAAAATTTTGAGTTACAGTAGTGAGATTATGAATAATATAATATTAATTTTATTTTAATAATATTAAATGTTTAATCATGTTTTCAATAAAAATGAGTTTCATAAAAAGAATCTGAATTAATGTCCCAATCTGTCATTCTTTTCTATTGCTATTCTTTTCAATAGCTTAGATTCTCTTCTTAGCATTTTGATATTTTTGTATAAAAGTCCAAGTGGTGCATTTTTTCTAACAGAAAGAAGAAATATCTGATTGCTAATATCTGCATCTTTTAAAACCCATGTAAAAAAATTAACTATTTTTATTTAAGCAAGATGAATTATTGTTAGTCTTTAGTAGCCATGAGTTTGGGTGGGAGTCTAAGCAACAAAACTTATATTCAGTAAGTAGAAAGTTTTTTCTAGTTTAGCTCAAGTGGTTTAGTTACTTGAACTAAACCATGTTGGTTTCCATTTGGTGTTTCAGGACTCGTTTAAAAGGCTTTAGCACTTATAGGCACTGCACCTCTGCTCTTATTTGAAATGTAGTATGACTATCTTAGTCATTATGAAAGCCACCAGACATGTACCTTGATGAAGACAAATATGCAAATAAGATTGTGTTACTCTTGAGTGTGGGCCAGCATGACAGATTTTTTAAAATTCAAAAAGCTGAGAGGGATCCTAGATAGTATGTAAGCAAATCCTATTGTTTTTTCAGTTGAGAAAATGAAGACTATCTGGTTATGTTATTTGTCCAAGGTATCTCAACTAGTTAGTGAGAAAATTAAGATTAGAACCCAGATATCATAACTTTCTGATTATTTCTTTATACTATGGAGCTATATTTTAAAGGAAAAAAAGTGACAGGATAAGAAAAGCTAATCTGATTGTAACTCGATTTAGGGTCTGGTCATTTCTCTTGTTTATATGAAGGCTCCTTTAATTTAATACTTTCAAGATCTCACTGAACTTTGAAATAACCCTATTAAATAGCAGATGCAAGTTATCATCATTCTCATTTTATATAGGTGATGAAATTGGGGCACAGAGTTTCATTTTCTTCAACAAGATCACAGAGCTAGTAAATGGGACAGTACCCGGTCTTCCAAATCCTTTTTAACTTGTCTTACTACAATTAGTCTTATCAGGAGAAATACATAAATGATCTAACAATATAATCACAGCAGAAAAAACACCACTTTTGTGTTGCACACCAATTGGAAGACAAAGGGGACAAGCTGATGATGGGAAATGTAAGGCCTCAAAAAATAGTAACTAACAGTGTTGCCATGGTAACAAAACTGAGCAATTAGAGGCATTGATGCAAATTTCTTTAAACAAAAAAAATAAAATTCTATGAAATAAGATAATTTTTGGTCAGTTCTTACATAGTTTCAAAACACCAACTGCACAAGTGCAAGGATGAATTTGACTTAACATCAGTTTCTGGGTGAAGACATAGGAATTTTCATTTACTGCAAACAGAATGTGATCCAATGTTATGACACAGCTGCCAAAAAAAAAGCTAATGCAATCCTAGGGTTGCAGTGATAGAGGATATATGGAGTAAACTTCACTGGTTATACAAAATTTGGTTCATTATGTTTACATCTTGGTGCCACATTTTAAGAAGGATGTTAAAAAGAATGGAAGTGTAGAAACCATTTCC
Organism: Pteropus alecto; assembly: GCF_000325575.1. NCBI lineage: Eukaryota > Metazoa > Chordata > Mammalia > Chiroptera > Pteropodidae > Pteropus > Pteropus alecto. The sequence goes on along the minus strand of NW_006443138.1, from coordinate 3,719,364 downwards.
TCGGAGGAACTATTGAAGAACTAGGGTATTAATTTGAGGATAAGGAGAATTAAGGTTCTTTAAATTTATTCATTCACTCAACAAAAATATATTGAGGGCGGGCCCACTATACATCAGACTAGGTAAGGTTTAGGTGACTGTAAAGACCTTGGTCAGTACCTGAGTGAGTTGAGGAGTCATGTGGAAGATTTTAGGTAGAGGAGTGACAGTATCTCATATGTTTTCAAGGTATCATTCTAGGCATTATATTGAGAATAGGCTATTGGAGGAGTGTAGTGATATGGGAAGCATGGAGACAAATCAGGAGGTTATTGCAATAATCTAGGCAACGGCAGATATTATTTGGACCAGATGGTAACAATGGAGGAAAAAAAAGTGATTGGATTTTGGATATATTTTTCATTGGGGTTATATTTCTATAAGTGAAGAGAAGATGTATTTTTTATAAATAGGTTAAACTTAATTTAAATCCAGAACCCATGGATGATGTTGGGAGAGGAGCAGAAGGAGAGAATTTGCCAGGTGGTAGATCTTTCAATGACAGAGAGAGAAAGTGGGTAGAGGGTGGGAAGAATTGGAACCTGCCTCTCTCCCTCCAATGTCATACCATTTTGACTCAGTGTCACAGAGGAAGAAAAAGTTCACAACTGTCAGAAATATTATAGAATTTTAGAAAGTTTATGAAATTAGCAATATAAATTGCAAAACATCACACTGCTATTATATTTGTTCTACAATAGTATAAAAACAACACAATTTAAAAAATATATAAAAGGAGTATAAAGAAAGACCACGACCTGCCACTTGCTTGAGGAGTCCCTTAGAATTACTACTTCCAGGTAACCTGCATGACCACCATCACCTCACATCCCCATTTAACCTATAATCATTTTTGTACCCTACGACTATGAAACATAGTAGAAGAAACTAATAGGAAAATGAACAATGCTAAATAAATATGGACAAATGTTTCTGCCTCAAAATGCTCTGATGGAAAAGTAAGTGAAATTGGACTCAGAGGACATAAAAACCATATCTGTGCCATTTGGAGAAGAAGAACTGGAATGTGGGCTGAAAGCAAGACTAACATAAATGCAAAGGAGAACTGTAGCTATTAAAAGTATCACAATAAAGGGCTGATTTTTTGACACCTATGAGTATTCTTAGCAATTGATAGAAATAACTTGGTACTGTAATATAATCATGAGTTTATGATTCAATCAGTATTTGTAAGTTAAGTGTCACCACTGTTGTTATACATTTGTATGTAAACAGAATTAGGTTATTGATGTAAGAGATAGTTTACTAATTCTTTAATACATTTATTTATCAAATATCTTCTATGTGTCAGGGATATCATTCTAAAAAAGACAAACACTGTCCCTTGTCCTCAAGTAATTTACAGTCTGGCTCAGTGGTTCTCAGTGTTAATGTACTTGAAAATCATTTAAAGAATTTATTAAAAATGCAAATTGTAGCTCCCACTCTTGCTCCTGCAGAAATGCTGATTAAATAGATCTAGAGTGAATCCCAGGAACCCATCTCCATTTTAAACAAGGAGACCCTACTGCAGGTGGTCCACAGACACCACTTTGAGAAATTATGGAATGCAACACTGAGCCACTGAGGAGAAACGATAGATTTTTATCAGCCTCTCAGGGCAACAACTGGTGACTAGAATCAGGATAACTACTTGCAAATAAGCATATATCCTTTGGTGAGAAATTTATTCCTATTGAATAGGAAAACTTGGATAATTCCTAGAAGAGAATAACTTCCATTTCCCAGGCAACACTTTTTCAAAGTGTCTGGCCTTGCGGGGATCATTTACCCATCAAAAGCATACTGGACCAATTAGTCAGTTTACTAAGTACTACCAACTTCATCTTCAACCTTGACCTGCCACACCCACTGCCTATGGAGGAAAATAATTAACTGCCCATACCTTTTTCTTAGCTGATTTGACCAAGGGTGAATACCTAACCCTGGCTGGTCAGAGAGGAAAATTTTCTCTTTCAATCATCTGAACTAAGAGACATAGAGTTCTAGTCACTTGATTGTAGATCAGGCTAAAGGATCATAAACAGTTGAGATGAGAGAGTTAAACAGGAACCCAGCAAGAGTAGAGACCAGAATATAGGTGTAAAAAATAGCAGTGAAGTCACAAGAGAGACACAAATATGAGTAGAGCACTTGACTTCAGAGCAATCAGAATAACTACAGTTACTGACTTTTCATTTCTCATCTCCATTTCTCTCAGACCCAGCTCTAATCTCTGTCCTTAGGGCCTTGAGTGTTCTTGCAACAAAATTCTCACTTTCTAAGTCAGCTAGGGTGGGTTCTGTCCATTGCAACCAAATTGTCCCTAAGATAAGCAGAGACTAGACACTTCAGGGGGAAAAATGCTACCTACACACTCATATATAGTGTTTGGTTAGATTTGAATTGCAAGCAACAGAAACAATCTCTAAGATAAATAAACTGTTGGAAGACTATTAGAATTGAGATTAGAGGACCAAGTTCTGAAATGAACAGTAACCAAGGTAATACAAATTGATTTGGAAACGGAAAGTATAGCCAATGTCTCATAACAGGAATGCGTAGTTGGCACATGACTTCTGTGTTGAATGACCACTAACCACTCCTATTCATGATACATTCTCTCAAGATTACAAAACTGAAGAGAAAGTATATGACTGGCCAAACCTAGGACACATACCTATGTCTGGTTTTGTGAAGACAAGGAAAGGAAGGATGTGCCTTTTGCTTTCAGTCTGGGAAGCAGGCACCCATAACTTCTCTTCTGAAAACCAGACACCGTGGAAGAGATGCAATTCCTAAAAGGAAATTGAGGCATTTTGTGAGTGGGAATGGATACTAGAAAAACTTTGAAATAGAAATTAGCAAGCGACCATATGTTTACCTTCGGATATAAAAAATTACACAGATATGATTCGGTATTCAATATGAAAAATAATAGTCTGATGATTAGAGAAATGAAATAACCAAGTTTGTGAAATAATGAACTCCCTGTTATTCTAACTGTTCAAGTAAGAGTTAGATAACCTTTAGTCAGTAACATTGAGGAGATTTCAAAATTGAATGACAAATGGGCTCAATAACTTGTTCTTAATAGTATACTAAGAAAACACATTTAAAGCCACATCTTGGGTAATAAGTACCATATACCTATTAAACGCTTTATGAAGTAGCTCTGTCTTTTATGTGCCTTGAAGTTATTCTAAGTTTTAAATTGCCCTGCTTATTTCCCTGTCCCTGCATCTCTCTAATTGTCATTGCTGACATAGCTTCACCTCGAGCTAAAAGTATAATCTTGCCCTGCAGTTTGAGACCAAATTCGTTCCCAGGCATAGGAACAAAGAGAAGCCACAAAAGTCCCAAAATAGAGGTTTACCAACTCAATACACAGGCTGCATTGCAGCACAGATTGTCTTGATGTTGGTAGTCCAGTTCCTTGATAACTAGGGCAACGCATTGTTTTCTTGTGGTGGAGCCTTTGTCTGGCATACCTGTCTCCCCCAGGACTGAATTTCTTGAACTTGAACTACCTGTTTTTCTCTGCTTCTACTGATTAAGGCTTTGTCGAATGTCTGTTTTGACTGCATGTATCAGGCAGGGTTCAATGCTGGAGATATCACCTGAAATATTGAAAGCAGAAAGGGATTTAATACAGAGAATTATATCACTACAAAATCACCAGAAGGGCTGGAAGATTAGGTTACAACCTGAGGTCCAGGAATGACTCCCTGAATATCATGAAACACTGACCTCCCAGGGAAGTTACCTCCTCTGCCATTAGCAGGAAGGTAGGGAACCAGGAGTCTGCCATCAAAAATATTCAAGTTAAAAACAAAACAAAACAAAAACTCAAAATGCTGTAGCTACAATCCAGAGGTCGGGAAGTTTGATGCTACTACCACTGCAACTGCCTCTTGATAACCATGAAACTGGAGACTGGACATTGCAGAAAACCCCACAGTTCTACAATTTTGTATCATCAACAAACAGAGAAGAGCAGCCTCCACTTTAGCGCTGCCTTTTCAAATGTGTGTAGGTGCATCTAATTGGTGGAATTTAATCAAATATAGACCTCTGGTGACAAGAAAGTCTGGGAAATTTAGTATTCAGCTTTCCATCTACCTCAGTACAGAAAGTCACACTAGAAGGAAGTGAGCAATGAATGCCAAGGGCCATATCCAACACATCATGCCCACATTGCACTGAAGTCCTAGTCGTATATCATAGCAAGAAAATAAATGAAAGGCATACAGTCAGAAAGAAAGAAAGAAAGAAAGAAAGAAAGAAAGAAAGAAAGAAAGAAAGAAAGAAAGAAAGGAAGAAAGAAAGAAAGAAAGAAAGCTATTCTTATTCACAGATCACCTGATTTTATACAAGGAAAATCATCATAAACCTACCAAAAACCCTACTAGAATAATTAAGTATACGTATCAAAGTCCAGGATATAAGATCGATATAGAAGTCTTATCTGTATTTCTCCATATGAGCAATGAACAAGTGGAAATTTAAAATGTTAAATACCATTTATGATAGCATTAAAACATATGAAGTACTCAGGAGTGGATTTTATAAAATATATGTAAGATCTGTACACTGAAAACTATAAAATATTACTGAGAGAACTGAAAGAAAGCCTAAACAGAGAGTAATATCATGTTCACAGATTGGAAGACAATATTAAAATGTACACCTCCTCAAATTGACCTTTAATTTCATTGCAAGCTCAATCAAAATCTCAACAGGTTTAAAAAAAAAAAAATTAACGATCTGATTTTAAAATGTTTTTTGGATATGCAAAGGACCCAGCATAGCCGAAACAATGTTAAAAAAAATACTTCACAAAGTTGGATGTCTTACACTATCTGAGTTCAAGACTCTTTTGGGTTCCTGAACCCAATTCCGAAGTGTGTGGGGTGGAAGGGGCTATGGTATGGGAGTAGGAGCATCCCGCACAATACCAAGCAATTCTCTGGCACCAACAGAGTGTGAAAATTCAAGTGAATTCTGACACTATCTACCCGGAAACAGCCTCAGATTCTACAGGTAAAAGACTCAGTCCAACAAGACCGATTACCTCCCACCCCCATACTTTTGACCAACTGGCTGTACATCAGAAGTTCCCATGATAGCCTCCCTGGGTTTGATTCATTTTCTGAAGTGGGTCACATAACTCAGAAAAACATTTTACTTACTAGGTAACTGGTTTATTATGAAAAGATATAACTTAGCAACAGATAGATGGAAGAGATGCATAAAGCAAGGTATGGGGAGAGGGGCTCAGAGGTTCCCTGCCCACTCCAGGCCAGCAACCCTCCTAGCAGCACCCCAACACATTCGCCAACCCAAAAGTTTTCCAAATTTCATCCTTTTCAGCTTTTATGGAGGCTTTGTTACATAGGAACAGAACAGTGGTTCCTGAAATAGACCTACACATACATGGTCAATTGATTCTCCACAAAGGTGTATAGGCAATTCAGTGAGGAAAAGGATAAACTTTTTTTAAACAAATGATGGCAGAACAATTAGAGATCCATGGCAGGGGAGTGGCGGGGGGAGGGAATGAATTTCAATCTTTCCTCATAGCATGTACACAAATGAATCTGAATGGATTATAAACACGAACATAAAAACTAAAATAGAATACTTCTAAAAGAAAACAGGAAAATCTTCATGACTTTGACATATACAATGATTTCTTAGGATACTGCGTAGTTTTTAAGATTCAAAGGGCTTTCGAGGCAGGTAGACTCTAGTTCAGCTACTGATAATATTTCATCTTAGAGTCTACTTATTTTACTACTCTGAATCCAAGTTTCCTCTTCAGTAGGGCTTTTTGTAAAAAATTAAATAAAATTTTATATATGTAAAGTATTTCCACACTGCTTCTTACGTAGTACACCCACAAAGTGATAGCTATTAATACAAACAAAAGTGACTCGACTTTTATAAGATTTGCCTAGATTCTAGCCCAATTCTGCAATTTTCAAGCATCACAGGTGAGTAACAGCAAGGTAGCAAATTAAAGCTGAGGCTTGCATTTTCTGAAATTGGAGTTCCTAAAGTTTCAGTCATTTTTTTAAAAAGTGATAAACTGGATGTCATTAAATTTAAAAACTTCTGTTCTTCAAAATCCAAATTTAAAAAAAATGAAAAGGCAAACCATGGACCAGGTGAAATGTTCACAATACATATATCTGATAAAGAACTTGTATTGCAAATGCTTATATTCAATAATAAGACAAACGACTAAATATAAAAATTGGCAAAGTATTTGAACAGACAGTTCTCAAAAGAAGATATACAAATGGCCAATAAACACATGACGAGATGCTCAACGTCACTAGTTACTAGAGAAATACAAATTAAAACACAATGAAATATCACTACATACCTACTAGAATGGCTAAAATTCAAAAGGGTGACCATACCAAGTGTTGCCAAGGATACAGAACAGCCAGTACTTTCATACACTGCTGATGGGAACGTAAAATGATACACCCGCTTTGGATAACCATCTAGCAGTTTCTTATAAGATTAAATGTACACTTATTATATGTAAACAATAATATAAACAGAGCCACTTTAAAATAGAGTCAGAGCTGCTATGCCAAAGGATCTGCCTTGCATGTCTTTTGTCTCAATACTTGGGATGTTAAAAACAGCAAAATAATCTTCGGGACAAAATAATCTTCAGGACCTAAGCAACCTTGTTTCCCAAAGAACTGTTCACAAAGATAACAAGAAAGCAGTTATTATGACTACTGGACTGAAAATTAAAAACACTATTTAGAATTAACATCACTATGTTGTATTATCTGCACCAATAGGAATGCCTTCCTTTTATTGATGTAATGGTTCCTCTTCCCTTTCTCATAAATATCCATTGCCTTTGTCTCCTAATCCGAAAATCATATGTAAATTACATATCAATAAAGTTGATTTAAACTGTAAAAACCCAAACTGTATATTATATGTACCTCTGACTATAAAACGAATTCTTAATTTATGCTCTGTCCCCCCCGCCCCCACCTCACCCCACCTCAGGAACATATAATCATATCTTTTTTTTTTCTACATTGAAAACAACACTGGAGACTTAGCCTGCTGTTCAAGGCCACGGACTTTTCTCTCCTAGAAACATGGCCCAATTTGTCCATAACCTCACAGAGAAACTCCAGCGCTGTTAAATGCTGCTGTGACTTACTCAAAGCCACCATTGGCCACATTTTGGCACTATGCCAAGGCTGAGCTAGTTCCTCCAACCCCTGCTGAGATCCCCACGCAATTCAGAGCTTGAAAAAAAAATAGTCTATAGTGTTCAAACTGGTAGCTTAGAAGAGCTCACCATTAAGGGAGCTCTGTTGAATGGTTTGGTGGCCACTGAGGTGTGGATGTGGTTTCACGTTAGTGAGATCATAGGCAAGCGTGGCACAACTGGCACCAGGTTTGAAGACCAGTCTTTAACATCTGTTTCTTTGGGGTTTATGATTTGAACTTTATTAGACCATATGTAATCAGACTGGTATTTGAATACAATATGTCAAAACAAACAAACAAACAAACAAAAAACAAAACAATGCTGGAGATGTTAAATCCTTTTAAATTTTGTTCTATTTGCTATGCAAAAAGAGGTATCTAATTGACTTGCATTGTCCAGATAATAGTGACTATTAGTATCTTACTGATATGCTAATTTTTAAAGAGGCAAACAAAGGAAGAGAATAAGACAAAATTTTAGAAGCTATTTTATTTTTGGTTTCTTCTTACCCTGATCATCATAATCATTTACAGGTCAATTGCTAAGTCCTTTATGATAGTTCTTGCATCAGCAGCATTTCATTCCTCTCCATTACTCCTGCCACTTTAGTTCATTTGACCTTTTTCTACTCTATTACAAGCAGACCAGCTAAGTTAAGACCTTCCCTCTAAGTTCTCCTTTCAATCCAGACTTTCTGCTCAGTAATTATTTTTCCTGAAGAACATCCCTATAATAGTGCTCACAGGACCAAAAACAAACAACAACGAAAAATTTCAATGTGCTGCTTACTAAATAAAATTCCAATACCAGCATTTAAGATACTCCAGAACTGGGCTGCAATCTGCATTCCTAGACTTATATTCCACTATTTTCTTATGTCTACTCACGCTGTACAATGCTCGAAACCTATTATTATCTCTGTATTAACCAAAGCAACAGAGAGAGCCAAATATTTCTAATATTTCTAAATAATCTGTGTGCAAAGTTCAACTTCTACTACTCATCAAATATTCGGAAAGCCCTCAAAATATGTTTCCTTCAGACCTATAGTACCATAAAAATGGTGTATGCCTTCTCTTATATTATTCAGAGACATATTTAGCTAATCCACTCTATAACCAGATTTATATATAGAAAATGACTTTTTGAACTTGAACATATCTTTATTTTACATAGCCTGTTAAGAAACTTTAGTCATGTTTTCAGAATAATATTTGTCTTAAAGGATACAATCTTTATCAATTCAACAAATATTTATTGCATACCAACTCTGTGAAATATACTGTACTAATAATATCCTACAGACAATTAAAAGATGAGTAGAGTAAAGCCCATTAAATATTTTATAGTCTGGTAAAAGTTCAAGATAATAAATCCGGAAAATCTTTAACTTAAAGGAAAAATATTTTCATCACTACCAGAGACATACGAAATGCTATAACGGCTTAAAGAAAAGACAAGTTATATCTGGTGTGTGAATCAAGGCTTTTTGAGAGGATTCTGGAAGGATGTGTACAATTTTGACAGGCAGGGATGGTTCAACATAGATTTCTAGGCAGAAGAAATATTAAGGATTGTTGACTGAAAAATAATATTGACTAGGTATTTTGTCACCAAAAAGGATTTATTCAGGAAAAAGAAAGAGTTTCAGCCCAGTGCATGCAGACAAGGCAAGCCACATGAACACTCTGGCCCACATGCCAAGATGGAAGGGTATTTATAGTAGAGAAAAAGGAAGGAAATAAAAAGAGGGAAAGTGAAAACCATAGAGCTTTATTATAAACATAGAGTTTTTCCTGTAGGGGTGTAGTGACTGCATAGAGCCTGAGAACTTCCATAAGGACTAGTTCCTCTCAAAAACCCTTCCAATGATTAACTTTACTTAAAGTTTCAGTTAGTCTTTATCATTGTAAAACCAAAGAGTTCAGAAAGTGTTTGAGGTTTTCAGGGAGGAGCCAAAGTGCCAGTCTGATTGATCTATAGTGTCCATAAAGGAGCGGTTAGTGATGTAGGTTAGACCTCTGTCAGTAGAAAGCTTAGAGTAGCTGGCTGAGGGGTTTAGACTTATGTCCAAAGCAAAGAGCGTATTAGGTAGTATATACTAAATGCATGGTTGGCATGATGTTTGAGGAGGATTAACATATAAAGATAGGAGAAAGGAGAAGAAATAGGAAAATAAGAAGGAGAAGTAGGAAGATAACTCAATACTGGATGAAAAGTAATACTTTGAGAGAAGGGAGTCGTAAAGAGGAAGGTAAATAGAACTGAAATTTTTTAAAGTTTTGACAGGGCTTAGAAATGTATTAAAGTTAAAGGAAGAGAAGGAAGAAGACTAACATGATATAGGCACTGGGCTCAACTATTGCTAAGGGATGTAGGACACACAAGAGGAGCAGCAAAGACATCCTCAAGGTTTCCAGGTTAGGGAATGGGGATAATGCTTGCTCCATTAAGAGAAATTGGGAAATTAGGAGATAGTTTAATTTGGGTGTGTTGAGCTTGATGTTCTGGTGGAATATTTAGGTGGTGATCTGTAACAGAAATTGAAAATAAAACAAATAAACCCAGGAGCAGTGTCCAAGTAGGCGACATAGGTTTAGAAATCCTCCAGACAGTTGTGATAGTGAAAGCTGAGGATAAGATCACTAAAAGCTTGTGGAGAGAGAAGGGCTCTGTGCTGAATGATATTAATATTGACAATCCTCCTCATCTTTATAAACACTGCTGAATGAGTAGCATCATGCCAAATGCTTTCCATGCTTTAGCTCATTTATCACAATAAAGAAATCTGTGAAAGCTATCATTATGACTAAATAATTATAAATACACAATGTAAAAAGTCGATTTTTATAAGTAGAAGCCCAGATGATTTCAAGATGTCAAGTAGTAGGGAGGGACCCATAGAAGAGATAAGGAAAGAGCACCAAAGTTCAATGTCTTTATCAGAGAATGCTGATTCACACCAGCTGTTGATTAGTAAAACAGAAATTTAACGTGTATTTAAAAAATTTGAAAGGATATAGTATGCCCTCTAGTCACTGAAAGGAAAAACATGGAATGTAAAAAACAAGGGCCTATGAAGGTACTTAATAGTTATAAACCTTTATAATCTAACAATATAGCTTCAAAACATATTTTTAAACCATTAGAAATAGAGATACTTACAAATCCACAATCATAGAGAAAGCTATTAACAGAACCTCTTGCTTAAACAAAGCTAGGTTGAAGGAAGTGACCTATATGTATGGCAGCCTGAAACGCAGAACTAGGCATACTTACCCACCCATCGGAGACATGTCTGGATAACTGAGGCCTCCTCACAATGGACTTTATGCTGTAAAACATCTGTGGTGTAGTGGAGCCAACTAAAATGTGTGTTTCCTGTAAAGAGATGGCTCTCACAAGGAAACTGAACTATCTATGTCCACTTCTTACTCTTAACTCACTAAGCAGAGAAGTCACTCTGTCTTCCTTGGGGGAGTTTGAGGAGCTGTGCAAAGAAAGAGAATGTTGAGGAAAAATCTTTCTCATGAAAATCAGAGTATAGAAGACATATATCCCAACTAACAACTAGATTGAAGGATATAAAGATTTTATAGGAAACACACTGCCAGATTATTTTCTAACAGGATTTTACCAAATAATTTGTAGTACTACCAAAGAAGCGTGAGAGTAGCCAGTTTATGTGACCTTTGACAGGTGTACCAGCCACTGCAAGATGCCTATGCAATTTTCCTGTCCCATTTTTTCTTGTAACAGACTATGATTTGGGGGCGGCAAGGTGCCCTACTTATAAATTCTCAGCCTCTCTTGCAACTAGGGATGGCTATATTGTATACTTCTTACCAATGAGATGAAAACCAGGGGTTGACCAGGGATTCCAAGAAAGTTTTGCTTTCTTAATTAATTTAAATGCTATCTTTTCTCTCCCTTCTTATTCCTGCCTGGAACACAGAAGTCATGTCTGAAGCTGAAGCATCCGTCTTGTAACCAGAATGAGAGCCATATGCAAGAATCATGAGACAGAAATATAAACATTCCTTGAAGACGTTATTGAGCAGCTACATCAATCCTGCTGTCTTTTCTATGGATAATAGTATTTATCAACACAAGGGAATACGCTTTCTCTATTTAATGATTTCAGCTTTGAATTATAAGTCTTATATATCTGTCTGGTTTGTATTTGCAAATTATTTTACTCTACTCTTTTATTTCACATAGCTGTCTTTTAAATAACCGGATTTTATTTCATTCATTCATTCATTCATTCATTCATTCATTTATTTTACACTCCAATCCTAAGTCTTTGACTTTTTACTAAGGGAGTTAAGCTCATTTACATTTATAATCATAATTCTTGTATTTATGTATTTGGTTGCACAATGTAGAAACTGATCTTGAATTAGCTTAGGCAAAATGGAAAATCAATGGCTCCTGCAACCAGAAAAGGCAGGAGTGCAGCTAGAGGTCCACTAAGCCAGTGACTGGATGCTACTGAGATTCTTTTGCTCTGCCTCCATTCTTTGCTTCTCCCTAACTGCTTTTCTCCACACACACCACTTCACACATCTTCCCACCTTTATCTTCAAAGTGAAAAAACCCTTTTGTACAGGTCCTGTTGAACAGACCCTGAGGAGTATAATGTTCATAGTTTGCGCCAGGTTTTTATGTGTCTACATGCTAAACCAGTTCCCAGGGCCGGGAGGTGAGTGAATAGGGATGATAAGGTTCTAGTATTGATCCAATTTAAGTCAGATAATCACTTCGAGATAATCTAGACCAGGTGAGTAAGATCACGTCAGGTGATGTTATGTCCATTTGAAATCTATGATTAGAGGTAGGATGGGGGCTTTTCTTACAAAAATGCAGGAGTACTAGACAGAAAAAGATGTAAATGACCATTTTAACTGTTACAGAAATAAAATGTCTTATTTTATACTTCCTGAGTTTTAATCTCTCTCTTCCTTTTAGTTATGGGCTATTAGTTTGTTCTTATTCTCTGCAATAATTAAAAAGGAAAGTATCCTGTTTGCCATCTAACTATTAAAATCAAGAGCAACATAAGAACTTTACTCGCTTTTATAAAGGATGTGAAACCCAGGTCTTTGTTCATTTGATGAAGCTTCTCCATTCTCTTCTGTGTTTGTTTGTTTGTTTTTTCTTTTTCATTTAGACTGTAGTCATAAACTGCATCATGTCTCTGTGATGAATAGTACAAGTCCGTTTCAAGTAATATTATTTCAAATTTATACACTTTTTGTATAAATTCAATTTATTTCTATATATTTAATTTTTCTTATTGATCGCTCTAATCCCTTCAGCCACTACTTTGTTTTCTTGAATTTAAATTTTGGTTAATAAGTCAAGGTTCTGATCAGGCCTTTAGGACATTTATTTTGGAAAACAGTCTAGTTTCTGAGTCTTTGGATACTAAAATGCCATTCCTACCTGATAATAAATGGCCTAGGTACCTCAGAATGGGTGGAATATCAATAACTTCAGTTACTGAGTCGCAGTCACTGTGGCAACAAGTAATGAGCAAGAACAAGGTTCTCATATTTCAATCCCCCATCACAGACAGGCAGGATTCTTTTGTTTCTTAATCGTATTTGACTACATCTTTTATTTTACCATATGTTCATAGAAGATTTTCCTCATTTAATATATTTTTCTGTGTGTGTGTGTGTGTGTGTGTGTGTGTGTGTACATGTGTGTATCTTTTTCATCATTTTAGACAGAAGGTGAGATTAGTTCTGTGATTCTACGTCCAGGTTTGGCAGCTTCAGAGTATGAACAAAAAAAATAAATGTTAGGTATTTCCTAAGCTCTAAGTCTGACAAAGTTCACATACTGATGAGAGAGTCTAGTCTAGTGTTCAAACAAGAGCACTACGGGCAAGCTATTCATAGAGTCACACTGGGTAGGAAGAAAAATGAAGTTGCAGGAGGTATATGTTCTGAAAGAAAAGGCAAAAGTAAAGAATTGAATTTATTATTGGATAAACAGTTAGGATCAGTAGGAGTAAAAGAATGGGATACTGTGATCAGAGAGGGAAATGTCAGAATTGGAAATCTCATTCCATCTTAGTTGCTCAAATCCATCCCTTAAGTCAATGTTTCCATTTTATCCTACATTCAAATTTCATTTGAATGCCACAGTTATTAACAGTCTGATGCCATTCATCCATTATTGGGTTGTCTTTCTTTCTATTTTTTTAAAAAAAAAACCAAAACATTTTATCTCTGGTTCATTCAAATGTCATATGTATTGCTTATTTTCCATAAGTAGATTCTTAAGAAGCCTTTCCAGCTTTTTTTATGCAAACCTACCCTAATTGAGTCAAGGATAAGATACCCATTTTCCCCCATAAGTACAATGCTCCCTCTGTTTTAACCATCAGCTTTGATTTTTGAATTTTCATTCTCAGTGTAAATAATATGCCAAAAAATTTCGTAATTATGCATATGCAGGGAAAACAATGTTCATGTCTGTTCTGAAGTAGAGAAGAATTAAAAGGGTAAACTAATGTTAACTCCAGCTTTGTAAACACATACTTGCTATGCACACCACAGAGCATTCAGACTGATGAAAAAGCACTCCATGATTCCCTGATTACATAATTCATCTTTATAATTTATGTTCTACTACATACCCTACAGAAGATTTCATGGACTGCTTAATTATGGTTGTGACAAAGCCCAGACTCAAACTTTGCTGTTTAAATTCCAAATTGTGTTCTCTCTACTATTCCACATTGCATCTTTATTTGTGTCTTATGTGCCCTCTGAGACAGTAACTTCCTTGAGGGCAGACACTCAATATATTTGTGGATTAAATTTGTGTTTAAAGGACTTAAATAGAAAGAGGTTGAATGAAGAATTACTTCTATTGCCAGACTATAATTTCTTTATATATAAACATTTTATTTTATTAATTACATATAATAAAATTTAAATTAATTAAATATAATATAAATGTTTATATTTATATAATATTAAATGTGGTAGCAATACTAAAACCCACTGGAAATAAAGGAGGAAAAGTTTGAATTGGAATTATACCCGTGGTTCAAATATTCAGTCAGAAAAGTACAAATATACTGGCAAATCAAATCTTCCTCCAATAAATTACATATATAGTCATTGTAACTTAAACCACTCTTCAATTTTCACTTCAGTTTGAACCTTACATAAACACATCCACACATAATTTCTAAAACTGGGAACAATCTCTGACTATGGATTCTTATCTTATTCTCAATCAAACATTTCATCTTGAGCATGTCCTAGGTTAGTCAATACAGGCATGCAGTTAGTCATTCGTGACTGCATAATATTCCATCTTTCCCCTATTTTGAATATGTACTTTGTTTCTAATGTTTTTTACTACTATAAATTATACTGCAAAGAACACTCTTGAACTTATGTCTGTGTCTGCATCTTTGATCATTTCCCTGGGATAAATCCCTGCTTCAGCCAGGATTTTAGCAGGAAACTGATGGCATGTTCAAAGTCTTTCGTTCAAGGGATTTTAATTGAAAGGACTGATTACAAGAGGTATGGGCAGGGTTAAGGGAACCAACAAGGAACTTAGAGACTAGCAAACAATCTCTCATCACCCCTAGACCTGAGGGAGAAGTGGGGAGCAGATACAATGTAGCAGAGCACAGAGAAAGCCTCAGCTAAGCAGTTGGGGCTACCCCAGGGCAACTGTGGCCTTAAAGTCGTGCTTCTCAAAGTGTGGTTCTCACACCAGCAGCATCAGCAACATTTGGGAACCTATTAGAAATATAAATTCTCAGGCCTTACCTTATCCTACCAAATCAGAAACAAAGCACCCAGATGATTTTGATGTGTTGACATTTGAGAACATTGCCTTTGAAAAACAAAGTCACTCATAAAAACCATGGAAGCAGGGAGAGGACAAGTGGCTGGAAGTAAATGCCCCCAGATTTCACTTCTAACCCCTCTTCTCCTTTCAGTGCCTTCATTGGCTAAACCCAACTAGAAGCTAGAGAGCAAGGGAGCCCAGGGACCTAAGCCATGGACAACACAGAGTAGAATCAAGAGGGGTGGAGCATGATATGGAGAGGCAAATGAAGAATAATCAGTCTAATCCCTAAATCTAGATTCACTGGATCAAAAATATTTATATTTTTGATCAAAATATTTTTATACCTTTAATGCATATTAGCCAGTTGTTTTTCATTAAAAAAAAACTCATAAACGACCCTTTTACTAGCAGTGACTAAGACTGCAAGTCTGGTGGAATTCTCGCTAACTTTGAATATGAGTTTAAAAGAAAGGTATATTTTGGTTTCGTAAATTAACAATGATATCTGTTTTATTTAATTTGCATTTCTTCATTTAAAATGAGATGATATTTAGAAATATATGTTTATTGCCATTTGCATTCTTCTTGGATTTTCTATTTATGTATTTTGCCCATTTTTCTATTGTGTTTTTCTTTTTTTTTTCTAACAGAGCTCTTTTTCAATACCAAGATGATTTCTCCTCTTTGTGTCATATTTGTCGCAGGTATTTTTCTCAGTTTGTCATTTGTATTTTATTTTGGATATATGGAAACTTTACATTGTCGAATTTATTAATATTATTCTCTCTAATGTGTTTTCCTTCGTTAGCCTTTTCCTCTTTAAAAAATATTTCTTTGGACCATGACAATGATTCATTTCTTGGCTTTTGTATCAGTTTCCTATCACTGCTGTAACAAATTGCTTCATAATTTGTGGCTTAAGAAAATACGGATTTATTATCTTACAGTTCTGGGGGTGAGAAGTCCAAAATGGATTTCACTGGACTAAATTTAAGGTGTAGGCAGGACTGTGTACCATCTAGAGGCTCTAGAGGAGAAACCATTTCCTTGCCTCTTCCTCCTTCTAGAGGCCACCTGTATTCCTTGGCCCGTGGTCCTTTCTTCTATCTTAAAAGCATATTACTCTCATTTCTGCTTCTGTTGTCACATCTCGTTCTCTAGCTCTGATTCTCCTGCCTCTCTCTTTTACTTATAAGGACCCTCATGATCATGTTGGCCCACCTGGATAATCCAGGATAATCCCATCATGTCGAGTCTTAACTTAATCACATTGGCAAAGTCTCTTTTGTCATATAAAGTAACATATTCACAGGTTCTGAAGATTAGGACATAGACATCTCCGGGAACATCATGCACACCCTGTCCTTGCCTCCTGCCCAGCATGGTCCAGTGTAGAAACTTACCTAGGTACTTTGCCCTGACTCTCCTTCAAGAAATATTTTCCAGACACTATTTTCAAGTTGACATTACCTTTTGTTAAGAACAATTTTATCATCTCTTTTTTAAAACACCTACAGAATTTTAAACTATCTTGTTGTCTAGGATAATGTTCCCCACAGCCCAAAGAGCAATTTCTATGACCAAAGTCTCCATCTTCATAACCTATTTTCCTTACTGAATCTCATGAACTATTTTGAATATCTACAGCTAATTATTTGTGAAGTTAAATATCTGCCAAATGTCACACTATCTCTTATTCTATGGTAACTTCCAATTTTCATCACACTCGGAGCACAAAACCTCAATTTTAAAGGAGTCTATGATATTTAATATTCATAATTCAAGCAGTATATCCCTATCTGTTGGAATGAACATTTACTTTCTCACTCACCATCACTGTGTTTAATATTGGGGATATAAACAAAAATAAGAAACCATCTGTGTCCTCAAGTTCAAGGGGAAAACATGGTTCCAATAGATTTTGTCGTGTTTTTTTCAAATCAAAAATAAAATCAGAACTTCATATGTTTATCTTTCTTCTTAACATGTAAGTTCATTGAGAACTTTGATTCTGTGTTGTGTGTATATTTGTACATGCATATTTATAGATGTACTATATATTCTGAAAGGAGAGTGTGGTATAGTAAGACATAGGTTCGAATCTTGACTCTACCACTTATTTGCTCCGTGATCTTATTTGAGTAATTTAACTTCTATGAGCCTTAATTACATATTCATAAAATGTGGGTGAGAGTATCCACCTCCCCAGGACTTTGTAAGGATTAAATAAGATAACATATGCAAAGGAATTAGACTAGCTTGGCATATAGTCATTCCTCAAATGTGTGGGTGAAGTCAGAATGTAAAGTAGAAGTGGTTTCCTTATATTGCAGAGTGATTAATAGCACACACTCCATAGCCAGGCTGCTGGGTTTAAAATCTTAGCTCTACTATTTACCAGCTTTGTGACATTGACTATAAAATGAGGATATTATTATTATTATTAATATCACCATAAAAATTATGTGAGTTATATAACACATGTAGAATGCTCAGAAGAGTGCCTGTCACCAAGTAAATGCCATATAATTGTTGGCTATAATTATACATCTCCCTAAACTTATGGTTCCTCAAAAAAGACTATTGTATTAGTTATATTAACTAATATAGTTACATTAATTGTATGAACTTATGGTTTATCAAAATAAGATATTTCAGTTCTATTATAATAAAGCTTCTCCAGCTTTATTATAAATAATATTTGCTTGGTATATATATTTTCCACTCTTTTACTTTTAACCTATCTAATTCTTCATGTTTAAAAACTTTTTGTATAGACAGCACTACTGAATCTAAATATTCCATTTAAATAGCAGAGATTGTCAGATTAGATTTTAAAAATCTAATTTGAGTAATTTGATTTTAAAAATCTAATCTGACAATCTCTGCTATTTAAATGGAATATTTAGACATTTATATTAATGTAATTAAAGATATGGTTGGCTTTAAGTCTACTATTTTTGCCATTTGTTTTCTATTTGTTACATCTCTTCTACGTTCCTTCTACACCCTCTCTTTTGGATTGTGTATGTTTTAGTATTCCATTTTATTTCCATTATGTTTATTAACTCCACCTCTTTATTTTATTTTTAGTGTTTTTTCTAGGATTTGAAGATTCATCTTTAACTTAGTATAGTCTATCTTCAAATAATATTGTACCACTTCACATACCATGAAGAACCTTATTGTCATATACTTCTGTTTCTTCCAACTTATTCTTTGTGCTATTGCTGTTATATCTATTACTTTAATATATTATAAATTTCACAATACATTGTTATTTTTGTTTAAAAGAGTCAATTATTTTTAAAGAAAATTTTTAAAGGAAAAAAGATTATTTTTTTATCCACATATTTAGCATTTCTGATTTTCATCTGGTATAATTTTTCTTATATAATTTCCTTTCATATTTCTTGTAATACAGATCTTCTGGTGACAAATATTTTTCAACTTTTGTTTTAAAAGTTTTCATTTCATTTCAATCAATTAATTATTTATTTATTTTTAGGCAAGGCAACCCTTGGTTGACCTCACAGATTGCAAAAACCTTGTCAGTTTACAATCCCTTATTTTTTAGTTTTTTATGCCTACAGCACCTGATCTTTCTAGGTGATCTCCCATCCAAGTACTAACCAGGCCCGACCCTGCTTAGCTTCCGAGATTAGATGGGATCAGGCTTGTTCAGGACAGCATGGCCGTAGACTAATTTTAATTATTGAAGGACATTTTCATTGAATATAGAATTCCCGGTTGATTTTTTTTCCTTTCAGCCCTGTAAAATTCACTTTCTCTAGCTCGAATTGTTTTTAGAGAGAAATCTTAAGCTTATCCCCTGTAAATAACATGGGGCATTTTACTCTCTGTCTGCTTTAGAGATATTTCTCTTTATAACTCATTTTCAGCAATTTGATTAAGATGTGCTTTGGTGTAGTTTTCTTTGTATTTATCTTGCTTGTGGTTTGTTGAGCTTCTTGGATCTATAAGTTTATAGTTTTTAACTAATTTGGAAGTATTTCAGACGTTTGTTTTTCAAGTATTTTTTTCTTCCTCCTCTCCCTCCCTCTTTCTGGAACTCCAATTACATATATGTAGGTCTGCTTAATATTGTTTCACAGGTCATTGAGGATAGTTTTTTTCAGTCTTTTTTTCTTCTTTGTGCTTCAGTTTAGAAAATTTCTAATGTTAAATCTTTAAGTTTACTGATCTTTTTTCTATAATACCTAATCTGCTCTTGAGCCCATTTAATGAAATTTCATTTAATATATTGTACTTTTCAATGTAGAAGTTCAACTGCATCTTTTTTTATAGCTGCTGCTTCTCTCCTCACTATATTCTTCTTTTCCTTTATACCCTTGAGCATATTTAAAATTGGTGCTTGAAATTCCAGCATTTCTGTCATTTCTTGATCTTTTTCTATCGACTTGTTTGATTTCCGATTTATGTATTACCTTTTCCTGCTTCTTCACATGCCTAGTAATTTTTTATTGGGTGCTGCACATTATGAATTTTAGGTTTTGAATGTCTGGATTTAAAATTTTTTAAAAGAGTGTTGAATCTCATTTTGAAGGGAGTTAATATACTTGCATATTAATTTGATCCTTTTGAATCTTGTTTTTAAGCTTTGTTATGGTAGATCTAGGGTAGTCTTTACTCTAGAGCTATTTTTACCCTGCCACTAAAGGATTATCCTTCTGGAGTCTCTACCCAATGCCTCAGGTGTTCAACTAGCTCTCTTCACCTTGACTTGTTGAAACTCAAATGTCTCCTGGCTCTGTGTGAGCTCTGGGAAGCTTTTAGCTTATATCTTTCCAGAAGTTATTTAACCAGCTTTGTGAAGTTTCCCCTTATGAATTTTCAGCTTAGTATTCAGAAACAAAGTCAAGGCAACATTTACAAAGACTTACTGAGCTTAAAATTTTTTTTTTTTTACATAATCTCTCCTCTTAGTCCTTTGCTCCACAAATTCCAGGTGTCTCAGTCTCTCCAATCTCTGTCATCTCAGAGACTACCTTGATCTTTTAGATTCTCTCCTTATCATAGTCAGGCACTTATGAAAGTGCTTTCATAAAAAAATCCAGAGTGATCACTGGCCCTAAATAATGTTTCCTTTCTTATAGTGTTTACAAACTTACACTTCCTATTGTCTGACATCTTAAAATAAATACTTCTTATGTTTTGTCAAATTTTCTAGTTGTTTACAATGGAAGAACAAGTCTAGAGTCTAGTACCAGTTACTCTATCACAGCTAGCAGAGGAAGTTTTAGTTTCAATAATTATCTACTCATCATGGCCAATCTTCTTTCATCTATACTCCCGCCTCCACTCCTAATCCTCCTAGATACAGCACAGAAACTATCAATTTTAAATTGACAGTGGACGGGATAATTGCAAACCCACTTATGAGTGACTGAAAGAGGAGTACCACTTGAAAGTTGATTGTGTACCACAGATGCTAGAATGTACAGGTTGGGTATCAGTATCTTCTTCATCTTGCCTTCAAATCATGGTTCAGCTTATAGTCAATAAAGACACATTTTGTTGTTATTTTTAAATCATTTGAATTCACTTGTGAAGGAATTTATTAAAGTGATATTTATTTAGTTCTTCCTTTAAAAGGCCAAAATACTGTATTTGAATTATAGATTCTTAGCCTCGGTATCAGTTAATAATTATCTAAATGCTGTATTCTTATTAATTACTTATGTAACTTAATTGGTGGAATAGCTTTTAGGTAAGAAACTTTAAAGGGCTGATAATTCATCATTTGACACCTATTATTTAAATATTATCCAAATTAAGGTATTTATTAGTTAATGTTTCCCCTTAACCATTTTAATTGCATACTGTAAGTGAACTAAACATTTCCACATGTTAAAATTTCACAAAGTAGGTTCAGAAGGCTGCAAAATAAATACTATAAATGGCAGAAAGCCTTTTAACACTCTAGCCAAAACACTGACCTATTGTAAACACCTTATAAAAAACATGGGATGTATTTTCTGTCGATAGAAATGACATTATAGTAACTTTTCTTCTAGGAATGTGATATTTTTAAAAATATGTATATGTATATACATATTTGCTTTCTTAGTAAACTCAGGTAGTAGTATAATATGAGTACTAGTAGTTTATTTTACTTTAGAGGCATAATGCCAGCAACGAATGGAAAAACTTAAGCATTCACAGAATTCCTTCATTTTAGCACAAAACTAGTAAGGCCGTATGGCATTGTAAAAAATTAGTAGAATTAAGTGGCTATGCTTTAATCCTAACTGCCAATAACTTGATGGCTTTAGTTGAGATATAATTTATTTATTGACGTGAATTCTTTTCATGGCAACAAAAAGAAGTCTTTTATCTCTACCTATCTGACACTATTCACAGGCGAAGGATGCAAATGAGTCGTTCAGTCACTAGAGATGTGAACTGCACTGCAAAGCGGTGAATGTCGTCGCGGGCTTCTACCTCCGAGTTCAGTGGTTCTCAACGCTGAGACCCAACGGTAGCATTTTGGTTGTCTTATTTTCTGGGTTTTATTTGTGTTCCCCACCCACCCATTTTTAAACATTTTGAAATTTACGTACAATATAATTCACTTTTTTTTTTTGGTGTGCATGTCTATAAGGTTTGACAATTGCATGCAGTCTCCTAATCACTACGACAGTCATTATTCAGAACAGTTAACATGGCTTCCCTAAAAAACGCCCTCTTGCTGCCCCTTTGTAATTTAGCCTTCTTAGGAATCTCTAGGCTCTGGCAACTATTGATGTGTGTTCCCTGTTCTCTAGTGATTTTCCAGAATGGCACATGAATGGAATCTCTAGTGTATAGCCTTTACAGACTGACCAAAGCTGCCTTTTTTTTTTTTTTTTATAATAGATATTCTGTTATTCCCTCTTTACTATCCTTAAATAGAATCCAAAGATAAAATTATCTACTCTGACACATATAATTTCAAAATAATAAATATAATGTTCTAACATGTATAAAGGAAGCAAAAAATCAACTATAAAATGATATGTGTTCAAAATGAAAATGGTTGAGCACAACTATTCTAGACCTAATAATCAATGCTTGCATCTACTTTAATGAAAAGTTTAGTTTTAAGGGAAGTGAGCAGATCACAAGCTATTATGTGTAAAAGTACAGGGAAATGTAAAAAGCAGAGGTGTGATGTGATTTTTCCAAAATGTGAATAATTCTTGGTAAAGATCCAAACAAAACTAAGTACAGTCTTACTTTTCACAGAATCTTACTATTCCCAGTAGTTGCATTTCTGGAAAATTCAGTGTATATTAAAACTATGTGTTTACATGTAAAATGGAGCTAGGTTTCCAGGTTCAGATAATTATAAACAGGTTTTCATCTACATGAATCCCTAGTGAGGTAATCAAAAGATGTGTAGACTATGGGACAATTCATGTATAGTCCTGTCTCATGTGTAGGAGGACATCTACCATTCCTGACTTACACCTTGTAAGAGTTCAAAGCACCCTCCAAAAAATACCCCCACAAATTTCAAAAATACCTCCTGATGGGTGGCCATTGGGGCTCAGTGGCTAAGATGAAATAACTCTCATGCCATCCAGTACTCTCATCTAGGATCAATGTTCACCAATCTTCTGATTAGCATTTGTATTCTGCACATACTCTCATACTAGGAAAGAATGTCTTAGAGTGCTGACTTTTGCATTCTAGTCTCCAGAAATATATTCCCTATAATGGAGATTAAGAAATTATGCTTTTGGTTTGTCCCAGTTCTGTTTTGAGTTTGCTTAGCCTGAAACAGTCCCTGAGATCCTGATCAACTTGGAAGTAACAAAACTGAGATTTGTCTGCACAAAATTAACTTCCTATTTTATGTTAACTCTGCCAAGATATTGTCCTCTCAATAGGTCTTACTTTCACAATTAGCTGAGCTCCCCTGAAATTTTGAATGTGCCCTTTTAAAAATTCATGAGCGCACAGTTTTAAGGTTACTATGAGCACAAATACTATTCAGTATTTTACCTAAATAAAGCCAGTCACGTAATCTGGCATGGTCTGATGTAGATTATTCCTATAAGTGGAAAGAAAATGTATCATGGTACATGGAACAATGCTTCAGGAAACTTGAGTATTCTTAAGAATGGGTGCAAGATAGAAGAATTCAACTCTTACTATGGTTATCAGTTATCAATAAAGCAACTTCCACAATTGATCTTATAAAATTCTTGGTACATGTTTTAAATTATAAGGATTTTTCATTTTTTGTTTGTGGGAAAAATTTTTAGAGTCACAATATTCTCTGAAATCTTAGTTGATATTGCTAGAGTAGCACAGATGATGAAGCTGGATCTATGTTCTCATTGTCCATTAATGGTAAAGTTTTTATTGCAATGCCCAAAGGACAAAGCAAAATTTCCTCTGGGAATAAGTTATATGGTTCCATGTAAATTAGTGATAAATGTCCAAGGCATTCATGCCATTAGAATAGTCTGAGTTAAGAGTAAATTTTTGCAGACTTCCTGTAGTAACTTGGAAGAGGCTAGTGACTTACAAGAGGGAAACAAACATAGCCATTTGTATCCAAATATTGCATTAAATCTTTCAATATATATTTAACAGATACCACATTTCAGGCACTTTAAAGCCAGAAGTATTCTTTAAGCTGAATCTGATTTGAGCAACTAATCAAACAAAGTGTTTTCAAAAACTTGTATTCAATAGATGGGAGAAGTGGGGCTATCTCAATTCCACAATCTACATTCTTTCCATTACTCTACAATGCTTCCTAAGGGTATTAAAAGCCTGAAAAGAAGGCGACATTTTGTGGAGACGATAAATATTTTGTAAACATGGCTCCAAACAGCATGTAATTCCTTGGTTTTCTTGCAAAAATGAGAGAAGTTTTTGTAAAACTTGCTTTTATCAAGCTCGTAGATAGCTAAACTTTAATAACATTCTTCGAGACTCTCGGTTATCATTAATGGGGGTATAAAACACTTTGATTCAAATTCTTTGCTTGAAAAAAGTCCATTAAATATTTTCAAACAAAGGCAAATAGCTTTATGACTTTTCCTGACTGATACATATTTATTATAAAAGATTTAGATAATACAATCAAATGATATAAAGAAGAAAGTGAAAATCTGAAGTATCTTAAATATCTAAAGTTAATCACTGTTCACATAAATAGTGTCTAGATATGTTAACATACAGAGACGTATTTTAAACCATACTGTAATTATTCTGTTAATTATACCGTAATCACCCATGCTATTTGTACCTTTTCTTTTTAAAATAATGAGGGCTTATTTTTATGTCAATAAATTCCATTATCCACCATTTTAACTTGCAGCATGACATTCTGTTGTATGCTCACTTGTTCAGTTTTGATGGTCATTGTTTCTAATTCTTTAATATTACAAAGTCTGTCAAGAACATTACTGTTCAAACGTTTTATGCATATCTAATTATTTCGTAAATACTCATAAGTAGAATTTCCTGTTAAGAGTATGCCTATCTAAAATGTTGATACAAGATACTATATTGCTTTCTAGAAAGATTGCACCAATCCTTACATTCACCAACAGCAAATGCCATCAATGATTTTCATCTTTGCTCTAGTAAAGGGCAAAAGAGAAAATCTCATTGTTTTTATTTGCATTTCTGTGATTACCAGTGAAGTTGGATATCTTTTATGACTGTAGTTTTTCATTTATTTGTATGTGTATGTCAATTACCTGAAGCTTTACCCATTTTTCTATTAGAATATTCATTTTTTTAAATTTTGGCAAGAATTGCCTTATATTAAGGATTTTAACCCAACATTTCCCCTCAAGACATCATTTATCTTTTAACGTTGTTTCTTGTATCTTGTATAGATATAGATATAGTTATAGATTTATAGATATGTATATGGATATATATGTAGCTATATGCATACAAAGATGTGAAGATAAAAAATATATATCTTTGGTACATATATTATATGCCTATAAATATATCTATATATACATATCTTCAGTGTTTTTGCTTAGAAAGATTGCCAAATGTTCGCCTAACTTTTTTTCTGAATGTTTCCAAACCATCACACTTTTAAGATTTTCTTTTACCAAGTGATATACACACTGGACGTCTTCATTCCACCCCTCAGCTCTTTGCCATCCCACAGCCTCACCAGACAGAGAAAGACTCAGGGAAGGAAGGAGTAAGGGTTACTTTATCGTGGTAGCAGTCACATTCCTACTGACGCTCAAACAATTTTGTCAAAAGGATAGCTGAGAAGGGTGTGTCTGCTCCTGCTCCAGGCTAAACGGCCCCATCAAAGCTAAATGTCAAAATTGTCTTGCTGCTTTTTGAAGCACATTCTGAATTAAGCTTCTTCATATAGTATTTCTGTTACTCATGGACTTTTCCATTGCTTCAGGAGTCTGTGCTCTAGAATGTCTATGTCTGTGATAACTTTCTGGATATAGAAATGGTTGAAGAACTAGAACTCAGATTAGCAAATAAGTCAGAGAGAAGAGAGAAGAATCAAGGGAGAAAGGTTCATAATTCTCCGGAGGCTTCAGAGATCAGTGATCACAATAAGAAAATCCTCCCATTCCTCTGTCCCGAGGATGGTCTCAGATCTACAGGTGAGCGATCAGCTCCACACCCAGGCCTTGAATCTTAGCTATTCAGACCACTGCTATTCGAACTCATAAAATACCAGCTACTGGTGGGGATTTGCAGTTTACAAAGTGTTTCACATAAATTATGTAGTTATTGTTGCAATGACACATTTGTATTCTGAATTCCTCTTTTGTGTGTGTGTGTGGATTTGTAGAATTTCTTTATTCTGGATAAAAGTCCTATACATCCAAGTATCTTCTCCTACTCTATGGCTGGTCTTTTCACTCTCAATCCTATCTTTCAATAAATAAGTCAGAGAGAAGAGAGAAGAATCAAGGGGTGAAGGACTACATTTTCATATAGTCCAATTTACCAATTTTTTTTCTTTTACGGTTAGTGCTTTTTGTGTCCTGAAGAAACATCAATTCTTTTTATTTCTTTATAAAAATTTTAAACAAAGTTAATGGAATATAATTGATATATAAGAAACTGCACATATTTAAAATGCATGATTTAAGCCTTTGGGGGTGGTGGACCGTTATCTTGATTGCGATGATAGTTTTGTGGTTGAATACATATGTTAGAACATCAATTTTAATAGTTCAATAATATTTCACTCTGTGAAGGTAGTCTAATTTGTTTTCCATTCCTCAAATTTTGGGCAATAAAACTGTTTTTCTTTTTCCTCCTATCATAAAAAATAGCTCTGTTAAGTGTCATAACAGCAACAGCATGGGTGAACAGAAAATAATGGATATGGTTTGCGGAAGACAAGACACGCTAGGTTGCTTGGCAATGCCATCATGTGAGGAAAGGAGCAAGAGTGTTGCCTGGGATGATGAAGAATACCCAAGCTGTGCTGTGCTTCAGTAATGAGCTGTCATGTGTTGTGATGTACAGTTCTTAAGTGTTAAAGTATGCAAGCAGCATAGCAAGAGGTGCTGGCTTAAGGTTTTGACAGCTGCCTACTTTAGGAGAAACTGACTGAAGTAGAAAAAAACGACCTTTCTCTCTTCTCAAAAATGTTTTTTTTTTTTTTTTAATTTTAATAAGAGTTTATTTGAGTCAAACTGATGACATATGCCAGGGAGCAAGATCTCAAATGCTCCCTGTCTGCTCATTAAAAAAAAAAAAAAATCAGGAAATATTTGTGCATTAACTGCAAATTATTCCCTAGTCCCAGTCCCACTCTCCATAGATAACTCCTGGAACCTTCTGGAATGTAAGCTTTTAGATATTTTCTATGCAGTTTTATATACACATAAACTACACACAGAGAATTTTTTTAGAAACAGGATTGCATTTAAAAAATGCTTGGCAACTTGCTCTTTTCACTTCCTATCTAGGTGTCTCCCTTTTCATGCCAGTGTCCTTGAAGAGATCCCCTCCTTCTCCAAATAAAGCTCAGGGTGCAGCTGATATGACCTAGTCTCTGTCCCAACAACTGTAATCACCGAGAGTTCTAGCTG
>NW_006443138.1:3688704-3692135 GCF_000325575.1 Pteropus alecto | reverse complement strand
CAGAAAGGGTACTGACGAGATCCCTCTCTTAACCTATAGCAGGCTTTGCCTTGTTTCCACAAAACCACTCTTCCATAATGAGGGCTGGCTTCAGCCTCCTCAGACACCTTCCCCCTGCCTGTCCCATTGCTCTTCCTCCAGGCCAGGAGTAGCAAACTCAAAAGCCTATAGAAACCCCAGAAGGTCAAGTAGATGAGTGAAGCAGCCTCCGTAGAAAAGTGCTGCAGCTCTAAGAAGTGCAAAGTACTACTAACCCTGTTTGAATGGCAGTCCTGACTCATACCACTACTCACACGCTTCCTCTTGTAAAGAAGGAATATTGCCAGGTTTCTAAATTTTCCTTGAAAAAGCCACGAGAAGCCAGAAAAGGTTTGGGAAGCTAGAAATCCAAATGTTTGAGAGAAATTTGATTTTCAAATGTCAGCAGCTAAGTGTTTTTGAATGAATCTAGGTCTTTACCTTTTATTTTTAAAACAAACTTAATGTTTAAAACAGCTTTAGATTTCCAGAAAAATAACAAAGACAGTACAGAGAGTTCCGATATGCCCCATACTCAGTTTTCACTATTATTATTAACATTTTACATTAGTATGGTATATTTGTAATAATTAATGAGCCAATATTAATACATTATTATTAATAGTTTATTTAGATTTCTTTAGTTTTTATCTGATGTCCTTTTTTCTGTTCCAGGATCCCATCTAGGACACCACATTGCATTTAGTTGTCATGTGTCCTTAGGCTCCTCTTGGCCACAAGGAAGTTTCTCAGACTTCCCTTGTTTTTTATGAACTTGACAGTTTTGGGTGTTGTTCTTACTCATTTCAATAATTCCAAATGCTCTTCAAGGGCTGAGATCATGTTTTGTTTTTCATGTAGTTTTGTGGGGGGTTTTTTCTGCACTTGTCTTTTCTGTACTTTCTAGGACAGTGTCTTGCACAATATACGTGTTTAATAAATCTTTGTGGAAAGAATGAATGAGTTAATAAACAAATAAATGAATCTGCCTACAAGTGTAATTGATGAGTATAAATTACATAAGGAAAAGAAGGAAAATGAACTAGAAAATAAATGGTAGGATTTCCAAACTAAAGTTGACTGTAATACCTCCTAGCACATTATTTCCAAATTTTTACAATATGCAAATAAATATTGTTACATGTTTCTTTGAGTAGAGAAATTTTTAAAATATGAATGTATTCAAAATGAAAAAAATATACTTTCACTGCTCCTTAATAACCGAAAGGAGAGTCAAGCCTGATTTAACTCTTAGATGAACCTTCCCCCCAAAAGATACATCCTATTACTCTTGAAAATATCTGACTGGTGTATAGTATAACATATGTTCCTTCCTTCCTTTTAGAAACCAAAAGGGTTCAAATCCAACATATTTTAAGGAGCATTTTTCTCTCTGTATAATAAAATACAACTTTTCTAACTGTCCACTGTTGGGAAGGAGTGAACAGAGCTCAACCATTCTGGAAGGAAAAATAATTTCTTACAGAAAGATATATTACCATTACCATCAACATCAAATTCAACTTCTGCAGAAGAACTTCATTCAGAGGAAGTTGAATTAGGAGGAAATTTAGTCCCTCTTTTTCTCTACCAAAAAGTACATTTCATGAAGGATTTTTCTCAATTACCATTATTTTATTAGAACAACCTGTAGAGGGCGTCCTTGCACCAAGAGCCATAGGAGTTTGAGCAATACTAAGGGAAAAAAACTTTCTATTAAAACCACACTTTCTGGAGTCAAACAAAAATGTCTATTGTGTTGTGAAATTATCGTCTTTAACTGGGAGACAACTGGAATTCCAGCGCTAAAATGCTTTAAGGGTTGCCCAGTGTATACAAATACATTATATAAATGAATATTCCGAGATAAAAACATGAAATCTTTGAAAAGAGGTAACCATTTTTATTTTAAAGCAAGAACGGTTGTGAAGCTTTGAATGCGAACAGACTTATATGATTTACTTATCAGTATAAGTAATTACTTAGCAGCTAAGAGAATGGGCTTTGAAATCAGAGTGACTGGGATTTGAACCCTGACTCTGTCAACTCACTGGACCTTTTCGAGCCCTATTTCCCCATCGGTAAAATGGAAATAATTATAGTACTTATTTAAAAGAGTTATGAGGATTAGGTAAGCATTTCAGATAAAAATACTTTTAAAATTAAGATACTGCAAGTTCAAATAGTCATAGTTAGACTTTCCTAATTCTCTTCAAAGATCAATAGTTGTACAGCTGAAAATATTTCATAATTAGAACCGCATATTTTGCTCTTTTTAGTAACTTCTTATGACCTAACATTTATTTAACTTAATGCATGTACATGTTCTGTTTCTCCTCTGTTGTTTCTGTTTGGTTTTTCCCTCTTGGGATGCTTACTACCCTACAAAGCACTGAGTGAAACACCACGCCCAGCCCCAGACACATAACCCTTGGAGCATTTGTCGCAGCATCTGGGTGCTAAAGAACAAAGAGAAGTAAACAACCCTTTTCTGAGTCTGAAATCTAAGTTGTTGTTGTTGTTGTTGTTGTTTTTAAACCTTTTGCTTCCATTTTCTTTTGGCATCCAAAGGATTAGGTAGGGGGCAAGTTAAGTCCTTTCTGCTGGGGTCGATTAGGTGTGTTAGGCTGTAGCCAACTACTCTTGCCACAGGCAAGGCCACAGCCTTGGGCCTGATCTCAAGCGCCTGTGATTTCTGTACCAGCGCTTGCCACCAAGTTCCCTGAAACACCAGCAAATATAAAGATATTCGCAACTTTTGGGAGCCCTACCCCCAGGCGTTCAGGTATGCCTGTTATCCAGAGCCCAGGGAACTCTTTCTGGTGCTGCTGGTTAGCAAGGAGACAAGCCTCCCCAACTGTGAAAAAGCCGTCCCTGGTGTCTGACAAGTGCGGAATGAAAGCCCTGCGCCCCAAGAACAGTCAAGTGCCTACAAGCAGCGGGGATGGTGGAGTCTCGGGTTTTAAATGTATGAGAACGCGCAAAATGTCAGCATAGCGCGAGTCAGCATAGAGTTTGCAGAGAGAGGAATGATAGTGGCGGAACGCAAGAAGTGGAAGAATATCCTTCTTCTTTTAGCACTGGGGTAGAAATGGGAGTCGTCGTCATCGTCGTCGTCGTCATCGGCGCTCAGTCAAGCCCTGCGATGTCAGTTCATCCCATTTTCCTTCCCCCATGCCTCCCCTAGCTGGAGGACCAGGCGAGTGTCGTCCCGGGGGTTCCTCTGAGCACCCTTCTCCGCAACCGCCTCTACCACGCGCCCCCTTTGCGCGCTCTCCCACTTTGCGCACCGCAACCTGAACGCAGCCTTGTGGCGGAGTGGTGGGGAGTTCCCGCGCCGCCCCGCCCCTGACGCCCCGCAGCGCCCACCAGTGGCTGCCGGCTGGGGCTCGTCTCTCCTCGCGCACCCCACT
>NW_006443138.1:3664567-3688688 GCF_000325575.1 Pteropus alecto | reverse complement strand
CCTCTGACTGTTGGCCTCGCCGTGAGTGCTGGCTTCTGCTGCGTCGCCAGTCTTGCTTCTCTGCCGTCCCCTCTCTTTCCCGTGCCCCCTCCTCTTGCCCTGCTGGCGCCCGCTTTTTCCCTCCCTCCTCCTTCGGCTCTCCCAGGCTCACTGGCACCCAAGCGGAAGACTACACGCCCTGCCCTCTACTAGAGAACAGCTCCGGCTGAGGGACAACTTAACGTCTGCAGTTTGGGTAGGTGCAGCAGGAGTTTCGGCAGCGAAAGCCACCACCCGGGAAGTCCGGAGTAGCATGGCCCCGAGAAGCACCTTCCTTGCTGCCACGCTCCGGCTCTGGAGCATCCTCCCGTGCCTGCTGGTACTGCGGGCGGAGGTCGGGCAGCCGCGCGAGGAAAGCCTGTACCTATGGATCGATGCTCACCAGGCACGAGTGCTCATAGGTAAGGCTCCAGCGCCCGGCACCTCCTCCTGACCGTCTTAACTCGCTCTCCAGCTCTTCCATTAAAGGAGAGATGCATGCATTTTGTATGTTTTTAAAACTTAATTTCTAAGGAAGATTGCTCCCCCTTCTAATTAGCCGTTTTCTATCTGAAAGCATATAAACGTCTCTCTCAAGAAACCTGATCCTATCTAGTGTTCTGGTGGTTCTCTCGCTAGTTTCTATAAGCTTACATTTTGAGGTGGACCCAGCATTTGTAAGCACCAGTTAACTCTATGTCCACTCCTTTGCCCCTAAAACCATGTGCCTGTTGGCATCAGCTTATTACAATCAGAGAAAATTAATTGGTACCAAGGCAGGTGCTTTGTGAAAAGAAATAATCCATACTAATTCTCAAATGTTCTTTTTTGCACTCAGTTGCTGATTTGGATTCTTTTAAGCTCACCTGGTTTGATAGATTTTTTTTTTTTTAATTTCTTTTAAACCCAGGATTTGAAGAAGATATCTTGATTGTTTCAGAGGGGAAAATGGCCCCTTTCACGCATGATTTCAGAAAAGCACAACAGAGAATGCCAGCTATTCCTGTCAATATCCATTCCATGAATTTTACCTGGCAAGCTGCAGGGCAGGTAAGTTCTAATAACCAGAAAGGGTGGAGAAAATGACCCTTTAATATTTCCACTGCCTACTGCCAAGTAGAAATAATACTGTATAGTATGTAGTCTGGTGCATGTTTACAATTTTTAAGAGTGATTTCTCATCTGATCTCCAAACCAAATAAAGAATTAACTCTCATGTATTTAAATATGTCACATAAATTAGAGATTCCCAAAAGAAAAGGGTAAGCAATGTGCCTAAGCTCACTATTTTGATAAGACTCAGTGTCTTCAGGCTGCTGGAAATATAAAGACCTCAAATACCAACATCATGTCTTTCTGTGGTCATTGCTATTAAAGTTTCACATAAGATTAAAAAATCTTTTTTTCCATAGCATATACTAATCACTTGTGACCTTTATACTTTACAACCAATTTTAAAGTCTATAAGTATTTTTGACATTGTATATTTGAAAAAATTGGTATGTTGAATGTTATTCATCGGAATGATATGAATGCTGTATATCTCTGGTAGAAGTCCACAGAGTCAAAAAATATAAGAACATTTGTAAAATGTTGCAGGCTAATGATTTTTTTAAGTTACCATTTAAATACTTTTATATGGGAAAAAAACCTGCAATGTATTTTTTATAAAGAAGCATTCCTTTTATTTTCTAGCACATTAGCATCTTTTATATGTTACTTTTTGTACAGTTTCAGTGTTATAAAAATGACCTCTAATCAAATGACCTCTAGTGACAAATGGTAAGTAAATTATTTTGCTCATTAGTTGGTAAAGTATGTCTACTATGAAAATCATTGTAATATTAATTAAAATAACATTTTCAGGTATTTTTTATTGTAAAATTACTTAAATGGATATTTTCATGAAGAATGTAATTCAGAAAAAACACTTTGTAACAAGTAACTATTTTGAATTGAGAAATCTCTTTGGTTCCCTTTAATTAACTGTTATAGCATGGGCATGACCATTTTAGCTGTCTTTTCCCTTCAGATCTGTTCTCTCATCTTTCTTTTCTAAGGTAGATGAAATCTAGACCCTTTGACACTTCCACTATTGAACAAAAAAAGATGGTTTGGATCCACTGAAATTCATAAAAAGAAGGTCATCTATTCTAATACTCCCATTTTGCAGATAAGTTCACTGAGGCTCTTACCGCTTTATAGGGAGGCGACTCCTTTTCTTTCTACAATTCTCTCTTTTTAGATACTTTTTGGACAATTAATTTTAGCATATTGTGAAACCAGTAAGAAATCAATGAATGGCCTTTTATTACTGCCTCTTCATTTCATTTGAACCTGTTTACTTGTGTTTGACCACTGTCAGATGGGATCAATATTAATTCCATGTTTTAAAAAAAGAACATATTCTTTACCTATATTTTTATGGGTTCATAAGAACCATTAGAAGGTAGCTTGACTTGCACCTTTGCCTCGCTGAAAAGGGTTTGATAACTGTAGGAGAAGCAGAAATTGTCATATTAATTTATTATCTATTTATTTATTTTCCATGTGAGTTTGTCTTCTGAAGAATGGAATTTGAAGCAAAGGCTTAAATTCCACATTTTCTACCCTGTTGCTTTATAGCATAGTGTGTGTTTGCAAACATTGACATATTGTTGAGTACAAAATAGGATTGCATAACGATCTCAGGAATATTTCTTGTAGGTGATTAGAGAAGATGGTGGAACTGGCATGGAAATGAAGCTTTTAGCATCTTTTTTCTCTCCTATTTGGGTGTTGATCACCCATGTGGATTATCTCATTATGCAGGACGATATTAGCACCTCAATTAAATTATCTTGCTCTCTGTGCTCAGTCTGCTCTGGATAGATTACCACAGGTATCTGTGAAATTGGGTGTCTGTTTATCTTAAGGGGAGGGTAGTGAAGAGGTAGGATCTTCACAATGCCAAACAGCAAGATTTTTAAAGTATTATTTAAATTTGACTCATTTTACTCAATAAAGTTATGTGATTCTAGCACCATAATTTTTAAAATGCATGGAAAGTTTGAAGACAGCAAAAATAATGACTTTAATGCCAATTAGGTATTTTGAAGGGCATCTCTGGCTAATGCCAAACCACATCAGAACATCTACATGGAAATGAAAAGTTCATTCCATGATCAGTTTTTCATCAAAATAATGTCAAACATTTAGAGATTTCAACAGAAGCAAAATACATAGCTGATTAATGAAAATTTAAACTTAATATTTAAGAGTTTTGGCAACACATGGAGAAAGCTAAAATAACTTTAGGATTGAAGACCTCGTAGAGGCTGTAGGTGTTATCTAATTCCAGTAAATTATAAGTCCAGTAACCTGAGGTGTTCTTGTAGCCATTTAAAATAATTTTCATTTTTTATTTCAAACAAATGCAAATAAAAATTACAATGAGATTCATTTTTCCACATCATGTTGGTCAAGTTTTTTAAAAGTGTTTTTCGTATGTGATGAATTGTGCATATTCGTATGTAGCCGATGCCCGTGTTAGCCTTCTTTGCAGGACAAGTCAAGTCTGATGGCAAAGGGCTAGAAATAAATCCTTTGGGAAATTTTACTTTCAGAGATTTGTCCTAAGGAAATAATCATGAATACGATAAAAATTTAGGTGCAAGACTATTCCTTATTGTGCTATTTATAAAAGAAAAAAAAAATGGATAGAATGTAGAGGTCCATTGACAGTGGTAGAAGAATACAATGAAGCATTAATAATATTCTAGACATCTACTCAATGCCATGGAAAGATGTTCATGACAAATTAAGTCAGTAGTCTATAATGGTATATTCTGTTGGATTCCATTACAAAATATGTAGGCAGACACAGGAAAAAAATTGATAAATGTCTGATCTTCCAAGGTGTTAACATTAGTTACAGCTACATATACTATATTTTGCTTTTTTCACAATGAATGTGGATTGATTTATAATTTAAAAAATCATTTTACATTAAATGTGTGTAAAAAGCTATGCTTTCAAGTTTAAAATTGTATGATATTCTGTATTATAGATTACTTATGTTTGTTATCTAGTATTATTTTTACACTACACATCACTCAACGAAATGATAAAACATGGTTTTCATGGCTGATCATAACTATGGAGCCCAAAGAATTCACTAATGCTTGTTGGATTGTCAGCAGTATCTTCGGAGATTCCTAAAAATCTGTTTTAGAAGGCTTTCCTGCCTGAAATCAAATTGACCTCTTTATTTCTTGAAATCCTCATTTTCCATAGAAAACCCTGTCTCGACTCTATCTCCCATTTAAAATACTCATTTTCTGAAATGCCCTTTCTCAAGGCTTTTAGATGAGAGAAGAATTTCTGCTAAAGAGGCTTAGGCTTAAAGGACTTTTAGTAATTAAGGGAAAATACTCTTGTTACTGTATATAACTTTTAACAGTTGATGTTTTTCAATGAGGCATTCCTTATACTAAATTTTTCCTAAATTGAGACAGGTAGGGGTCATGAGCAACCATTTTAGTTTTCTAAACTACACACTAATTAAATTTTTTATTTGGAAAATAAACCTTTCTAAACCTACTGGCTTTCGAATAAAAGTTTAATGAGAAATTTTGTTAGACAAATCTGAATTCTAATATTAGGACACCACTGCTGATTTCCATATGAACCAATTTGGTATTAGGCCAAAATTTTTTTATTTATATAGACCATCCAGTAAATGTGTTTTTAATAAAATCTTATAAAATTTATAAAGATCATAGAGACTTGACCTTAATAACTATAATATATTCTATCACCTGAATTACGATGCTAAGGTACTATGAATCTAGGGCTTAGTTAATGGAGCATCTCTTTTTATGTTGGCTCTCTTTTTAGCAGTGATAATGTATTTACGTTGAGCCATTTATACGAGTTTTCCCATCTCCTTGTGACCAAATGCCTGGCTTTCTGAGATGGTTGGCAAGGGTTGGGGTGAAATTGATGTCTATGGAATAGAAATTCTCTGGGTGAAGATAACTGGCCAATATTAACTTCAAATCCACCACTTGGATTACTATGCAAGCTCTAACCACCAGCATCAACAGGTCCAGATTTAGAATAAGCTTTTTATCATGTATATTGGTCGCAGTTCTTACAACCACTAGAAGTCAGTGATATAGTTGAATTTTTCTCAATTTCAAGATATTTAAAAACAAAAATTAAAAGTGTTTCTGTGGATACAGGAAAGGAAGAAGAGAATTTTGTTTGCTGCTCTGAGGTGGGTGGTCATGTGTATATTATAGAATTGATTTTATTGGGTTAAACTGCAGAAATATGCTTCTTTGTTTTATGTGTAACCATTAAAATAGGAAATATTAGATATGCTGAAGGCAAGTGTACCAAGTGAAATATTTTCCAACTTGTGTGATTAATCATAAATGTGTTCATAATCCTTACTAGCTCTTTGTCATTTAAATACAAAACTTCTTGAATAATTGGAAACTGCCAAAAATAATAGCAATAAGAAGAATACAAAAGCAAATATAAGCAAAGCTTGAGAGTTTTGCCTGGACAGTAGTGTCTTTGTGAACAATTCCTGTCAGTTGTACCCGAATTCAGCTTTCAAATGAGGAAAATACCATTGGGGGAAAAATAAGTAAGTCAGAATCAGGTTGTTTTCCTGACAACTAACTGACATTTTTGCTAACTTAAAAAAAAATAGAATCACTCTACTGACATGTTTCTGTAATATCAATTGGATAATCTAATTCTGTCATTAAAATGTCCCTAAAGCTCCAGATAGCTTGTTTTTGCAGTGTAGTGTTTTATATAATGTAACACTAGTCCCATTAGATTGGTTGCAGTTTGCAGTCTCAAATTTCCCATTGGACTGACTGAGTTAAAGAAACCTGTATTAAATTTTTCCCCCCTTCTTTTCTCCCCTTGACAACAATCGAAGAAAAACAATAATGAATTTTAATTCAAGTACCTCCTCTCCCTCTTCAAAGGAGCTGCCAAATACCCTTAAACACCTCCTTCCAACTCTGAGGTTATGGTAACACTTATTATTATTATTATTTAAATCCCTTAATGTATACTGTCCACATTTTTTCCTAATGGAGTTATGATTGTTTTGGTAGTTACAGCCCAAGTGGCTGCATACCTTCGCACTCCTGGGGTTTGCCCGTCATACCTTTGAGGTGGTTTTATGTCACTGAAATGGAGGAAATGCCTTGTTTTTTGACCTTCGTTCCATGGTTTCAAAGTGGGAATGTGAATATGTTTACATACTGTGGGCATGACTTTTTAAAGAAGGTACTCATATCAAAAGCACAGCTTTAAACCTTTAATGTTTAGATTCTGCTATGCTGTGTTGTTTTGCAATGCGGTGTTGTGGACATGCCACTAGGGATCAAAGAGTAATTCTGCAGAGAAACCATTTCATTTAGCAAAGCAGGCATGTGCCAGCCATCTGTTGTATCTGCTGATAGAAAACAGCAGTAAGTTTCTCAAGCTTTTGCCAGAAAAAAAAAAAAAAAAGGCTTTATTGCTTAAAGGAGATGAGTTACAAGGTACCTTGTAAGCCACATCTGGTTCTATAGCAATTTACATGGCATAAATGTAAACTCCACTACGTCTTCCTTACACAGTGGTGTAAAGGCGCGTAAACAAACTCTTCACTGTTATCTTCCTTGTTTATTCCTGACTGTAAAATGCTTGCACAAATGAAAATCTTTTGCTGTGGTGAAGTAGAAAGGTATGATATTCAATAAAGCATTTTGTTTTGGGTTAAATTTATTTAACTTATATGTCCTCGATGAATAGGGTGGGTACTATGAGGAAAAAACTTTGGGGATTAAGAGTCTAGTGAAAGTGTCCTTCATCCTGTAGCTGAAGCTCTGGGGAAGCAGGCACTGTCAGATTAGGCCTTCTTTTGCTGCAGTAATTTAACCAACTTGCCCCACTTGCCAACATGGAAGTAACTAGGTTACATTCCCATGAACCCTTAGTAGATGGGGAGTTGTTCTCCCATGTAGCATTTCTCTCTGCCTCAAGCACTCAGTCAACAAATGCAGACATGTGAGCTAGTCACATCGAGCATACAAAGAGGATTAAACATGGTCTCTGCCCCCAGGGAGCTCATAGTCTAGAAACAAATATTGATCACGCTCACCCAAATGAGGTTAGAAAGTATAGAGTTGGCTGAGAGCAGAAAGCAGGCTACTCTTTTTCCCTGCCTTGAGGAGGGAGGGAGCTAGGAGCTCATCACTGAGCTCACTTAAGCAGGTGTTGTCTGAGTTAATTCCTGAAGGATGCACAAGCATTCATCAGATGGGCAAGGGAGGGAAATGACTTCCAGGTGGAGAGCTCAGCTGTTCTAGTGCATGGAGGTCTTAAAGGGGAAGATATATTCTAGGTAACCATGAGGGGATTCGTATCTCATCTGAGAGGTAATGGAAATTCAATGGAGAAAACATTAAGGTCAAATAATGGAGAAGGGTTCTGAGGGAGGAGAAAAAGGAGGTTTCTCTCTTCTTTGCTGTGAGAAGAATGAACTCAATATCTTGCAAGTTTGTCCCAAGGCTTTTCCACAACCATTATTTAGCTCTTCTTTCTTACTAAACTTTTGGAAGAGTTTGTGATGATTAGCATCAGCTCCAGTTTCATTTTTTTTTAGGTGATTAGGACATAGAACTATAAAAAAAATGACTTTCTTTTTTTTTTAGTGCATTGTACAATAAAAAATATATTTAATTTTCTAATGGAACTTAATGTAAAGCAAAACTTAAATAAGGAAAGTAATATGGAACT
The DNA here is from genome assembly GCF_000325575.1 of Pteropus alecto. Taxonomy (NCBI): domain Eukaryota; kingdom Metazoa; phylum Chordata; class Mammalia; order Chiroptera; family Pteropodidae; genus Pteropus; species Pteropus alecto. The sequence continues at coordinate 3,680,876 of NW_006443138.1, read as the reverse complement.
TAATGTAAAGAAAATAATATGGAACTTAATGTAAAGCAAAATTTAAGTAAGGAAAATAATGTGTCGATTTGAAAAAGAATTGACTTAGCATCTATTCTTAACTCCTATACTACCCTTTAAACGATCACGAGAAATACAATAAAGGTATAGAAATTATGGTTGGCTGGTGATCCTTCGTTTAAGTAATGAAAGGTTGAATGCTGGAAATGGATTTATTTAAAATAAGCCTGCTTCTTTAGTATTCTATTTTCTTTTGAAACTTATTATTAGTTAAAACTCGAAAGTCACAGGACAACTTCTGTTCTTCCCTGTTTTTCTCAGATAGACATATGGATGTCTATCCTTCTGAGCTGTACATTTTGTCTTCTTTTTTAATTTTATAGACCAATTTAATTAAAGACTCTTGGAAATTTTCAGGCATCTTTTGAAACCCATTCACCTGAACAAAATATCACTGGGCTGCTGTGTGATGTGGGTCTAGGACTAAAAGACAGATTAGGGAGTAAGTTCTTAGCCTGCAACATTGGAAAGGAGATGAACCCAGTCCTTGCTTAGCTGCTCCTGCCAGAACTCAGATCATGCCCTGGGGGCAAAACATGATTAAGAACCAATTCCCTACCCTTGAGAAAATTAGAAGCTAACCGAAGAGTCAGATGTATATAAATAGGTCATCTTAATAATTCCTGTTAAGTGGTATTGTAGAAGAACTGAGGCATTCTCAGGTTATAATGAGCACACAGAAGGGAAGTAACTCCAAGCTAAGTCTGACTAGAGATAGCCAAGCAAAAACCTGAAAGAGGGGATGGTTTTTAGGGAACAGAAGTAGCTTGAGGCAAGGCATATAGCCCAGAAATACATAATTTGGGAGAACTAGTACTTTGGTGTGGCTGGAGTGTATGTAGTAGGTAAGAAGTAGAGAAGTAGGTAGGGGCTAGGTCCTAAAGGACTTTCTCCAGCATTAAGGCATTTGGGACTTACTCTATAAACAATGTTGAGTCAATCCATGGAAAAGTATAAAGCAGAGAACAATGGGATCAGACTTACATATTTAGATCATCTTGTTTGCAGGACGGAGGATAGCTCTGAGGGGAGTTGACTGTAAGGAGAAAGGTCAGGGGAAACATTTAGGAGATAACAATCTGAAAGACTTGGTGCTAGAGAGAAGGAGAACCTCATTTCTTCCACTCTCTGCTTCACTAACTTGGCGGTAGCCTTGTTAGCCTTTCTGCCCCCTACCCCCAAGCTCCTCCTTCCTGCCTCAGGGCCTTTGCTCATGAAGTTCCCTCTGCCTAGATGCACTCCTGTCAGATTTCTATGTGGCTTACTTTCTCGTTTTTTCCATGTCTCATCAAATGTCACCTCTTCTAAGAGACTTTCCCTGATTTCCCTCTCTAAAACAATAACCACCCTCTCTTCATCACTCTGAGTCTCCTTCTCTGATGTATATTTTTTATGGGACTTAATATAATGATAATATTTGATTTTAATGAGAGCAAGGACTTTGTCCTGTTAACCATGTAGCTCCAGGAACAGCTCTCGACACACAATAAACAATCAATAACTATTTGTTGAAGGAATGAATACATTAAGTAGGTCCCATTATTATTCACATTTGATAGATAAAGCAACTGAGGCACAGAATAGCAAAGGAAATGGGTGATAAGAGGTAGGACTAGGATCCAAACCTAGGCAGTTGGGACTCAAAGCCCTTGCTCTTATAAGTGCTAAATAGAGGTATGAACACAGAGGGTGCTCTGGGAACACAGAGGAGGAAGCAGCTAATTTTGGCTGAGGAAGTAGGGAGACAACTTCATCAGAGAAGATGAAACAATTGAACAGGGACTTGAAGGACATGCATGAAGCTATTTAATCAGCTGAGGCAGGAGTAAGGCACAGGAAGAAGGGCTATCAAAGTCGGAGGCAAAGAAGTTGTGAAAGTGCATTCTGGGAAAGGCTAATGGTGCCTAAGACTAGGCCTTGATGTGTGGAAGGAAGGAAGTTTAGGAAGATTATGATGAATTCTGTGTATGCCTAGTTGTCTTATAGAAAATGGGGAGCCGTTGAGAGTTTAAAAATAGGTGATAATGTTATATCTATACGAAGGACGATTTTGGTGGCAGATGGAGGATAGATGATGGGGTACCTGGCTGAGGAGTAGAAGCCAATTAGGAAGTAATTTAAGATACCTCAAGAGATGACAAGGGAGTGAACTAAGGCAGGCAGTGGGAGAGAGAGGAAGGAGCAAACTCCAGCAGTATGTCTCTGTAATTGACACAACTTATTGAATGTGGGCATTATGGAAATGAGGGAGTAGAGGATGACTCTGAGATGGTTGGGCAGATAGTTGTGTCTTAACTGAGACATTATTTACAATAGCAAGAGCAAAACTGTTTGAGGTACAAAGAAAGTGGGGTCCATTTGGAAACAGCTGAACATTAATTTTTGCTGAACATTCAGGTGACACGGTCTGGTGTGCATGTGAAAACTTGAGTCTAGAACTAAGACATTAGGTATAGAATAGAAATACTGATTTTGGAGACTTTGGATCTTTCTTCTCTCCCTCGTAATACTTATTGAGGGCCTACCTAATGCCAAAGCTTATGCTGAATGCTAAAAAAAATGCAAATCGTATATGAAGCTTGCCCTCAAGGAGTTTACAGTCTAGTGTGGAAACAGATATGAACCAAAATAATAATAAAATATTAAATGTGTTATAATTGTAATAGGAACAAGGTGCTATGAAAGTACTGCAGAGGGAGCATTAACTCTGTGGGAAAGGGGTAAATTACCTGCATAGAGTTCCTGGTGTTCTTCAGGGTATAGCCTGAAAACGTAAACCTAAGACATGCACATTTGGAACAATTTCTCTGCTTAACTTTATGCCTTTATGTGCTTGAGATAATTTGGCCTAATGTATTCTGCCTTCCTCTTGGATTTTTTTGGAAATGAATACAACAAAGGATACTATACCACTAGGTGACAGAGTGAGTCAGCTCTCCCAAGTTAAATGTCTAGAACTACTCTTGAGGAAACAGTCTATGGGAGCTGAAGATGGGCTTGAATAAACTTTCATTGTATAGCTTATTATGATGCCTGGTTTCTAAGGGCTATTTCAGTGCTAGTTGTGGATGTACCACTGGGAGGATTCACATTTGAAGTCAAGTTCAAGTAGGACATTTCCTACTTAAGGCAATAATTAGATAAATCTTCAATAGACCTATAAAATTACTCAGATATTTGGCTTTTCAGTATTTAGTGAAGTGATTTGATTTCTATCATTTATAAGTTCAGTCAAAATTCTTATTTCCAGCTGAAACTTGATTAGGATTTGAGATGTATTTCTATTTCTGTCACTTATAATAGTAGCCAGTAGATGGCAATGTAAAAGTTAAGTTTTTGTGGACTTTTCCACTTCAACATTTTTTAAGGCTGTGGAGATGCTAAGAGGCCAATTTGGGGGGTACTGTGATCTTTATGTAACTTACTTCAATAGACCATTAATATATTTTGTAATTTAGAAAATAAACTGTCTCAAATTCAATGAAACTGAAAGAAAACCTTAATAACTAAAAATGTGAATGATTTCATTATATACCAGTCACCTGTTTCTTCCTATTAAACAGTTGCTCGATTTCATGCAGGAGTCAAGGTTTAAGTTATTTCTCCATGTTCATCCAATTTTTTCTTTGCCTTCCTCTAGCTGTATCTTTAGATGTCACACAATAGTAGTTGGAAGAGATCCCAGAATTCATCCACCCCATCAAGCCCAACTTTTCTTTGAAGCATCAATGAATTATGGTCTCTCATGCTCAGTGGCAAAGAACTTATAAGGCAAATCTTATTTAATAATTTTGATTGTATTACTCATATAAAGTTGTTCTTCATAATGGGTCAGAATCTGCCTGCCCAGTATAATTTGACTATCCCAAGACTACCAGTCTCAGGACTCACATTTGGAGAGTCGTACCTTCCATTTATACCTTAAAGTTGGCTGATGTGTCCCCTCGATTGCTGATGTAGGCCTCTGTTTCATTTACCCCTACTTCTTTTCTAGCAAAACTCAGCTATTTCTATGAGTTCTTAGAAATTGAATTTATCACTTGGTAACTAAAGCAGCATGACTTAAGACCCTGACTCCAACTGAAGACATCAACATTACATTCCTGTAGCCCATGTCCCTACAGAAGTTAGGTCTGGTCCTTAGAGCCTTAGAATCTTTTAGTACAAATACACATCTCTACCTTCCAGCCCCTTACTCCCCAGGCAACTGCATAAACAGACTCTATTAGCTGGTCCCCTGAATCCCATGCACACCAGTAGGTGCCACAGACCACCAGAGACACAGCTGAACCACAAATTCCAATTGAGGCTCCACTGAAATGCCTAGTCACATCTATAATTCCCAGCCTTAGTCCTCTCCCTGACTCCTGCAGCTCATGGGAGTATGTTTTAACCTCTCTCTGATTGGCAACCAGACATTTGAGGACAGCTCATATCCCTTCTGCAGTCTTTTCTCTGTGCCAACATCTCCAGTTTCTTAAGCTACTTCGCATAAGCAGTTTTGCATTTCTTTAACCTTGACTCCTAAATACTTATTAAAAGTATGAATTTGTCAAATAAAATTTACTAGTACTTTATAGTCTGATTTTAAAAAAAGAGTTCATTGCTAAATTGGAGATTAACTTTCTTCGAGAATAGTGCAGTCGGTTTTTGGTCTATAAATCTTGAGTGGTAAAGAAGAAGGAGGAGAAGAAAAAGGAAGAGAAAAAGATAAAAAGAGGAAAATAGCTAACAATTACTAAGCATATTCTACGTGCCAGTCATTGTGCTAATCACTTTTCATCACTATCTAGTTTAATTCTCACAACAACCCTATGAGATAAGCACTACTCATATTTCCATTTTACAAAAATGGCAATTGGATCACAGAAGGTTAAGCAACTTGCCTAAGGTCACACGACTAGTGGGTAATAGAGTCAAGATTTAAACTCAGGTGGTCTAACTCCAGAATCCGTGATGCAATTGCAACTTGAACTCATTGAAACTGAGATTTTCCTGAATCTGCATCTATTAGACATTTTATTTCATGCACACTGTGTGCTGTGGAGCATGAGTTAGCTAAGGACCCTGACCAATGCAAGCTTATACTGTTAGAGGAGGTTAAAATAGCATGGCTTTGGTAAATATTAGGTCTACTCACTTGAAATGGTGATTTCCAAGTCAAAATGGTTGAATGTCATGTGATTTAAACTGACATTTATCGGACATTTACTGTGTGCCAACAGTTCTTCTCAGTAATTTACACAGATTATCTTATTTAATGCTTGGACCAATCTATGTGCTGAAGGTACTATTTTTATCTCCATTAAGCATATATGAAAACTGAAATGCAGAGAAGTTAAGTAACTTGCCCGAGATGATATCTTAGTCACTGTAGAGGTTGGAGTTTGAACCCTGGCGGTCCGATGCCAAAGTAGGGGTGTGTGTGTGTGTGTGTGTGTGTGTGTGTGTGTGTGTGTGTGTTTATATGTGTGTATGTATGTATGTGTGTATGTGTGTGTGTGTGTGTGTGTGTGTGTGTGTATATATGTATTATTTCACCTCTATGTTTTAAAAGAGTAGGCCAATCTGTCCATCCAAATCAATTTTTAAAGAAGAGTTTCATTTAGGGAGTCCTACCTTACAAGGTAAATATCAAATCATTTAAGTCAAGATATAGTTCAGAAGCCAGATAGGACTAATATAAAATCCACTTTACTCTAGACTAGCTGAATGTTTTCAGTCTTCAAAGTTAATCATTAAACTTATCTGATTTCTTGGATATCTGCAGACTTGAGTTTGGATAGTCATTACATGTCCTTTGTTGTCTAGGATTTGAGAAAACATTTACTTATAACTGAGGGAGAGAGTATAACTTGGTACAGCTCTCTTGAATTGAGGTAAGAGGTTGTCCTATAATTGTGCTAACAGTGGTAACACCTTTCTTTATTGCACTTAATATTTTAAAACATGCTTTACTTTATATTATCTCATTAGGTTCATTTGATCTTCCCAATAACTGTGAAAAATCATCCATTAATGAAACTGTAGATATCTAAATATGAGGAATAACATAATTTGTAATGAGTAGCCTTTAGCCAAAAGTAAAATAATTCAAACCTGATCTTTAATAGCTGTGCATTTTCCTACGATATACAAAAGATTTGTGTTTATGATTTCATAGAAATGCTTTTGTCTTTCAATAAAAATAAATAAGGGCCTATTCAATAAATACTATTTAAATTATAAGGAAACACAATGGAAAATATAAGTGGATTACCATTCCATTCCATAGTAAGCATAGAAATAATTACCCTTCATCTGTTTTCATACATGGTATTTCAAATATTTTTTGTCATCAATTCCATGAGAAACTTTACATACCCAAGACTCTTTTAGAATGGTATTGTAAAAATAGTTGTCCCAATATAAAACACTTCAAATTAAGAGAGGTGATTGAATCTATCCTTTTGAGAGGGACACAGGGCCAGGACTAGTGTGAGACAAGTGAGGCACCCAGAGTACCTGTGTGAATCAAGAAGTGGGCCTTCTATAAATTTTCACTCTTGGTGCCTTGCTTGCTTCCCCATAGTCCAGGCCCTGAACATACTGGAGAACATGATGTGATATGATTAATTTTATGTGTTAACTTGACTGGGCCACAAGGTGCCCAGACTTTTGGTCAAACATTATTCTGGATGTATCTGTGAAGGCATTTTGGATGAGATTAACATTTGAATTGGTAGACGAGGCCATGTGGCCCTCCACATTGTGTGTGGGTCTCATTCAATCAGTTGAAGGCCTGAATTGAACAAAAAGGCAGACTCTCCAGCCCCACTGCCTTCAACTGAAACACTAGCTCTTCTTGAGTCTTGAGCCTGCCTGCTTTCAGGCTAGAACTTACACCACTGGCTCTCCTCAGCTTGCCGACTATAGATCCTGGGACTTGTCAGCCTCCATGATTATGTGAAGCAATCCCTTGAAATTAATAAATCTGTCTGTCTGTCTGCATGTCTATCCATCCATCCATCCATCCATCCATCCATCCATCCATCCATCTTATTGGTTCATTTTCTCGAGAGAACTCTAATATACCATGTTTTCTGTCTTAGCTGCTTAACAGTGGGAGCAGTTACTATCAAAGAAGCCAATGGTAGCACTGGCCAAACTTTGATCAGCTTAAACTCTTAGGGGCGTTGGTTTCTTCAAGTGCTAAAAGAAAATAATTAATTTATTGTTTATAGTGGCAGCAAAATGCAGTTGCATAATGTGTACAAAGTACTTGACACATAATAGACACTGAAAAAGTAGGGTCTTTTCTTCCTTTTGTATTAATGAGCTGTTAGTGCTAAGTGGGAGCCATGAGGCCGAAGGAAGGGAGGCTGCCAGACCCCAGGCTGGGGAGTGTGCTGGCAGGATGCCCAAATTCCACTGTAAGTGATGGCGTCCCACTCTCTGAACTCAGTGTCACACTGAGCTGGCCTGAGGAGGCCTGGCTTCCAGCCCGGCTCCCATACCATCTATCTGAGACCTCAGACAAGTATTTCATTTTCTTTCTCATCTGTAAAATAAGGGAGTTCTTTTCAGTTCTGAAAGGTCTGTGATTTATTACAAGTCATCATTTCCGCATTGTTCTTGGTTTTGTGTTTGAATTCAAATCATAGGAAAAAAAAAACACTTGGATAATATGTTAATTGTAACAAAAAATAAAACCAGCTTTGAGCAGAATTAACTTTTCAAAATGCTGTTTGCCTTAAGAATGCTAATAAAATTGACTAAAATCTATTTTAGGCAACTTTTATCTGGTTTTCTTATTAGCTTGGTTTCAGCCCATTCATTTTAATTAATAAACTGACCTTAGGAGTTACACTCTGAGGCAGGTAGACAGGACAGCTATATTACTAATATTTACCCTTTAAGACCATTTCCAAATAGTAGCTCCTTTCTAGATACTTATAACAGTTATTTCTGTCTTCGTTCTTTACAAAGAACTAAGGAATCAACTCTGAGATTTTGTCTCTCTGTTACAAATTGAGCTTTTCATGTTTTGAGCTGTCTTTGTAGTAATTATAACTTGCAAAACCTATTACTCACTGAGGAACATAAACTGGACTTCATTAGAGTTTGCAATACTTAATTTCCTGGGTATAACTATTTCTTTTTATGAATCCTTACAGAGTTTTATTTTAAGTTCATTACTTTTTTCCATCATAAACTAGTATACCCTCTAAATTTTTTTGAAAAATACAAGAAAAAAGGAGAATGGGAGAGGGGGAAATCATATATAGGTTAACTCATATAAGAAAATTTTAATATTTTAGTGTTTTTCCACCTAGTGTTTTTCCACTGAAGTAACAATTTGTGTCTTCTTTTGTTTGTTGTTTGCTTAAGGACAGTGGACAGTTTCCCATGTTATTACACATTCTATACACATGATTTTTTAATGGCTACACAATATAATGTGGTTTATTTAAACATTTTCCTATTTAGATTGTCTTTAGATAATTTTCGACTGTTATAAATAACACTGTGAATAACAACTTGATGCATAAAACTTTTTCCATATTAGGGTTATTTTCTGAGGACTGAGTTCCATAAGTAGAACTTCTGAGTCGAAGCATCTGATCATTGTACAGGCTCTTGGCACATACGTTATTGCTGAATGGCTTGTCACGGCTACTCCATATTCCTAACAGAATTATGCAGAGATGTACTTCTTAGTATTTTGTGTTGGGGGGGGTGGTGGTGCTTATTTCTAAACCACCAAATGAAGCCTTCCAAGTGGTACTGATGGTTGTTGATTCATGCCTGCATTTTTGTTAAGTTCTGAAAGATTCCTCTCAGTGGGAATTTCATACTGCAGGGGGCAGTGGGGGATCAGTAAGTGGCTTTTCTCCCTTTCTGTACAGAGATGTTGAGGTCCATGAAGGTAAAAAGCTCTGAGTAAGGATGATTATTAATTGTGAACATAGGACTCTTCAGGTAGATAATTATAAATTATACTTCTAGTCTACAAATACAAAACTAGTGAGCGATTTCTAAAGGATACAATAGGTAATTCTTTTTTAACATAGCAAGGAAACACATTTTTAACTAATTTTAAGTGAATATGAATAAATATTTACATAAGTTTCTCTACACATTCATACACAAATGTAGATATATTTATCCAGAAATATTTTGAGATCACAGTGATCAGAACATTTATTTTTGCACATATATTCTTTAAATTGTTATATATTAAGTAATTTATTTTTTCAGCACCCAGTGGTGTAATTTCCTCTATTTTCAGAGGGACAAGGCAGAAAGGGATTAGCAAGTACATCAACTTCAAAGCCAGAGAGATGCTGTCATCAGAAGCTAGAACGTAGCACTTTCTAAGAGGAAGAATGGTGTATTTGCTACATTTATCAAAACAAGGGAACTCTGAGCAAATAAATATACTCTTATGGGTGTTTTGTAAAGGGGAAGAAAAATTAATTTGCTAATCAGAGCTCCCAGAGCTGTACATCCAAGTGGAAGAAGGGGAAAGAGAAGATATGGGGGAGTCTTTAAGAGAAAGTACTCAGGCAGCCTAAGAGCTGGATTCACTTGAACCAGCAGTCTTGATATCTGAGTCAACACTGCATTTTAGCCTTTGAAATGTCTGTTAACTTCTGCCGAATTTGCTCTCTGTGGAATAAAATGTTTCAAGGGATACAAAAAGAAAGCCTGGTGGGTAGACACAAATTATTGTTTATAAACTGCTGGCTTCTCTGCTGCAGAGCATCATCTACAACCACTTCAAAGACAGGAACCCTCATGTTCTCCTATGGTGAACATGTGAAGCAAACAGAGGAACAGGCAGGTCTGGTGGAGGGAAATTGTTCTCAACCATACAGCTGGCTTGCTCTAAATAATCTCATCAATTGGTTATCGAAATGTATCTCTGCATTTTGAATATATATCAGAAATTGATAAAGGCAAAAGCATGCCTCCAAAGGCACCTATGTGGCACATTTCCAGGTTTGCATATGTTTCTGTGAAGATCGATAACTCATTAGGTCTTAGATCACTAAGAGCACAGAACTAATATACTAAGACTTTAACACTGAGAACTAAGTCTTTACTGAGCCCAGTTCTCTACCTAGTTATCTGTGATGAATAAACTGTTCTTACATGGACAATGGACTAGTAGTTACCAGAGGGTAGGGAGTCGGGGAGGGGGGAAGTAGACGGGGTAAAGGGGGTCAAATATAGCGGGCAGGGGGAGGGTGAATTGGGTAAAGGGCATCAAATATATGGTAGCTGAAAGAAACTGGATTTTGGGCGGTAAACACACAATAGAATATATAGATGTCAAATTATAATGTACACCTGAAAATTATATAATTGTATTAACCATTGTTACCCCCAATAAACTTAATAATAATAAAAAAGAATAAACTGTTCTTCACAAATGTTCAGGACTTTGTGTTAACTTTGGAAGAATTTGTCAAGGGCTGCCTCCACTTAGAATCATAAACTCTTAGAAGAGTAGGAATGTTAACAATGCCTTCAACCACCTAATTTTTAAGGTGAGAAAACCCAATACCTGAGATGATGACTGACTTTCTGAGGATCACAGAGAGAGTTAGCAAGAGAGCTGGAAAAGAGCACATATCTTCTGACAGCCAGAGCACAGCTTTCCACTTTGTTTCAGTCTGAAACTTCGACTGTGAGAAGGCACATCACCGCATCACAATTCAATGGTCCCATAAAATGTGGAAAGAAAGACTTGCTTACAGTTTTTCCCCTGGAATGGAGTATGAGGAAGTCTGTTGATGTTATTATGTTATCCAGTCTAATAAACACACACACATACACACACATACAACGCATACATCCTCTCTGTTTCGCTTTCAATTTTGTTCAATTTTGAGGCGGTAGCTGGATGAGCTGATTACAGGCACTGCTCGTTTCTGGCTGGGATACATTTCACCTAGCACAGTGCTCAGGACATAGTAGATATTTAACAAAGGTAGTTACCCAATTCTCATGCTAAAAACAGTGTTGGGTTATTTCTCTTTACTTTCAACATTAGCATAATAGAAATGGCTGATAGGGAGGCACTGTGGTTTTATAGAAAGATGCTGAGCCAGTCCTGATGGATGGGCCTTGGAAATATAATGTAACCTCCCCACATCATCTCCTATAATTTTTCCAGCTCTAAAGCATCTTGTTCTGCCATTTTACCTTAGACAGGCTTTGTGAAGACTGACATATTTGCAAAGCTCTCTGAGACCCCTTAATGTGGAAACTCTAGCAGCATCAAAAGGAATTACAGATACAAATTTTTAAACAAGAGTTGGGAAGTGTTTAATAATCAGAATATATTCTATTCCTCATACTCCATTCCAGGAGATAGATGATAGATAGATAGATAGATCAATCAATCTTTGAAAATGGCGTTGTTTTTGCATGACTTTGAAAAATTGGATTGACCCTGTGCTTATCTGTTTCTAAAAGCCTGGGTTTATAGATTGGTTTTTCCTTTTATCCACTGCCTATGGAGGAAGAAAGATATTATGTTGGCACAACATATGCTGACCCTTATGTCCTGTTGTCCTTCTCTTAATTCACTTTTGAACATTGGTTCTTTCTTAGAAAAGGGTTCTATCTCCTAGAATCCACTGATTCTAAAATTACAACCCCTCTCTCTTTCTATCTTTCTTCCATTTAATGAATATGATTTCCCCCCAGGGTTCTAGAACTCCTATTGCTTTAATTTCCTCTAATAATTTTACTCAAAGTGATATGGCACAACCAAAGAAAATTGAGGCAAAACATTAAAGACAAAAATACATGAGAGGAAATGCCAAGTCGATTCTAAAAAAGGATGATGGAAAGAGTTCTATGGAAATATTTACTCTCCGGGAGGGAGATAATTCAGAAAGAGCTGTTAAGGAAGGATTCGATTTTTTTTAGAACAAAGTGATTTTGGAGTGAATGAGAAGAGTGATACAGAGTAGCATGAACAAATGGTAAAGCTTAGAAATTAGAAGAATAGGAAAAATAAAGTAGATAATGTACTGGTCCAGAGCAGGAGGAATGGGGAGGGAATATTGACAGGGAGGCTACTTGTGAATTTTTAAAAATTAAAATATAGTTAACATATAGCATATTAGTTTCAACTGTACAACACAGTGACTTGACTCCTATATACCTTATGAAGTGATCACCACAATAAATCTAGTAACCATCTGTCACCATACAAAGTTATTATGGTATTATTGACTGTATTACCTATGCTGTGCATTACATCCCGTGACTTATTTATTTTATAACTAAAAGTTAATACCTTTCAATCCCTCTCACCGCTTTTGCCCTTTTCCCCACTGCCCTCCCTTCTGGCAACCATGAGTTTGTTCAAAAACAAAATGAATGAAAACAAAACAAAATAGAAACAAGGATCTCGTAAGGTCAACCTTAGATTAGCAGGGCGGGAAAGGATCTCTGTATCTAACAGGATTCATACAGAGTGGATCTCTAGCTTCCTTCTGTAAGAACTCAGCCATCACTTTGGCTATCCAGTGTTTCATCATGTTGATGGCCCACACCTTCTCTCCATCCAGAATCTTCCCTGCTACATGAAATCTTATTTCTTTTTGTTATGCCTTTTAAGACTTGAAAAGAACAGCCAAAACTTCATTTACATCAAAGTAATACTGGTTTTCCCGAATGATATGTAAAAAAAAGAGAAAAAGAAACCCATCAAGAACTATAGCTAACAATGAACTTGGAAAAGTGATTAATCTGAATACTTAATTTTCAAAAACACTTCTTCATAAGGCTTTTTAAATGGTTTTAATAAACTTTGATATGCTTTTCTGAATCCTTCTGATTCATTCATATCATTTAAAATAGACATTCGTATTATATCTAATGTATGGCATTAAGGAAGAATTTTACACACAAGTTTCATAATCAAGCTAACTTTTTCCATATAGCATAAAATTGCTAACTCATATTCAGCTCGTCGTAAACTATAATATTATAAAATGATTTTCCAGATCTGACTTGCCTAGTCTAAGTTGCTCCATTATGCTTCCTGTTATGTAACCTATTATGTGGTTGGCTTTTTGTCCTTGCAAATTTTATTCTAGTTTTAGTGTCTTCCTATTTTATTGGTTAAGAACATTTGTATACTTCTGTCTTTCAGAGTATTAAAACCTACTTAATTTAAGAAAGGCTACGGCTTTTGTGAGCGCCCTCACATTTTGTTTGTAAAAGTCACTAATAAGGATGTCTAATAGACTGGTTTCTAAAACCAATCTGAATGAAACACCACCCAGTATGTACACCAGGCTGATGTAGGTTTATGCTTTGTTTAGCCATCCCATAAGGTATGGGCAAAGGCTGAACTTCTCCATTATTCGAAGGAATCAATAGTGATTTTGAAATAGAAGTCGGCTCTCTCTATTGTTCTTTTTATTTATTATTTTTTTATTTTTGAGGAAGAACATTAATTTAGTCAGGCACTATTTGCTTCTTAGAACTCAGCGTTGATATCTAGGTTATTCTTCTAGTATTAAAAGAGCCATGAAAATAGATGCTGATGCAAACTGGTCTATAATTTCCAGAGCTATCTTTTTTTTTTTTGGCAAAAAAAAAGGGGGGGGGGAATGAATACAGGAGACTCACTTCTCAATGCCTTTTAGTTTCCACACATTCACACAAATCATGATTCAGATTATATCAGCCCTGCTGATTTGCATACATCCAGTTCTCCCATTGGTCTATTTCTTTTCCTCTTTATGTAGCCTGTTATCCTCTGTCACAACCGGGGACCAAATCCAGTTCTCTGACATATTCTTAAAGAACAGTCACATTGTAGATGTTAGAAGCCTGATCCTTCTTCTCTTTGGTATTACTAGTCTTTGATCATCTTTTCTTTTGTGTGTGTGCAAGACATTTGGAATTACTTTTATAACATGAAATTGGACAATTGAAAATAGATTTGTAGATTGTTGTGGTCTCTGACTTTAGGAATTAAAATCAAATGGAAGGGATATGGGGCCAAATATCACTTTTTTGATGTAGGTGAGTACAATGAATGCATTGTGAGCTTATAATTAAAATTTTAATTTGAAAGCTAGTAACACATTTACATGTGGAGAAGTTCTATATAGTGACAGTAGAGTCACAATGATTACTTTAGCAGTGATAGTTTAAACTAAGGAATCTAAAGCTATGAAATTTGTGTGTAAAAATCTTCCTTAATGCCATGTGTTAGATAAATTTGCTGGAAATCAGCTTTGGCAACATTCAAACATGTTCCAAAAGGAAAAAAATAAAATCATGGTAACAGATAACAAGACTGAATAAGGTGACACCACGCTGCAGGTAGTACTAGTTGTGAGGGCGGGGCCAGGATGCAAAAATAACTCCTTTGATGTGCCCCCTTATTACTTACTGCTTTTGGCTTTATCTACTCATCTCACTTTAAAGATCTGATGTTTAGTTAAAAAAGATGAGACTAATTTTGGAGAGGTAGCTTTCATTCTGTCATTGTGTTCCTTCAATTCAGACTTCTTTGTCCTCTTAGATCAGAAAACTCTGTTGGTTTTTGTTTTTGTTTTTGTTTTTAACCATGTGGGCCTGGACTGGGTACTTTTCTTCCTAAATATTCTCTTGCATGCTTATTACTCTTCTTCCCAAAGTGAAGCCAGTAAGCTACACTAAACATCCACATTTTAAATTTAGTAAAAATATAATTTAGCTGAGGTGGGGGGGGTCTATACAAATTTTAGATAATGCAGATAATGACATAATCGCTTCCCTGCCAGGTCCCAGTCATCTGAGAACCTCCCATGAGAGTATGCCTTTGCTAAATAAATATATTTTCCACTTATGTTTTTAGCAATGATTTGTTGGAAAAGTCCTTTTTTTCCCTGATATATTTTTTAAAACACACAAGCCACAAAATTAAGTAAAAAGTTACTGGCTTTGATTAGATTGCTTTACACAAACGAGTATCTATTGGACTTGGGGGAGATATTTATCCTTTTAAGCTTTCCCAAAATCTTGCCCATTAGGTACTCACACCCTAGCTTAGGAGCCTGAAGAGTTCAAGGCTGACAGTAGCTGTGAAAAGTTTCATAGCCTTTTAAGAAAGTTCAACGGCTATGTTTGGGGAAGAGATATATATGTATTATGCAAGACTGCTAGCTAGCTAATACAGAGATTGTTAACATATGGAATTCATAAAGGTCCAATTACAGGACCGTCACTGTTTGCCATGGTTTTAACTTATGTAAGTTATTGATTATACTTTCATGAGATCATAATCAAAAGGTTATTCTTTGGTAATGGTGTGTTAGAAGAGCTTTATCCTGAACTTCAAAGCTGTCCTCTGAGCCCCAAGAACAAAGGCTTAGACGTCTGAACCAGGGGCAGAATCAGTCTGTATGAGTTAACGATGTTCCAGACCATCCGGGAGCTGAATCAGCCCATCCACGTGCGTGAACTTTCTCTCATCACATCAGATCAACAGTCATCACTAAAAGATGACAGTTGATTCAGCTTTAATGTGCCTTTGTTTTTTTTTAATGAATCAGCCTGACTATGGTGTCTGCTCACATCTGCCCCATAACCGTTTATTTTAACTATAAAGTACTGTCATTCCCTGTGCTCTCATAAGAGAGTGATTATCATTAAGTAGGTTTGCATTTAGGAAGAGGAATTTCAAGTACTAAAGAATTTATAGGAAATAATTCTTAGGAAGGAGAAACCTAATATGTAATACATAATAATTAAAAAGTAATAAAGGAACATTCAGATTTGTCCTAATATTCTGGCATGTTTCAAGTGGGTAAAACAGAAAGACTGTGAGGTTGGCTAACGTTACAGTGGAAACTATGCCAACCCCTCTTTGGCTCTTAAAATTCTAATATAAGGATCTAAGAGATCGAAACTATTATACTGAATCAACAAAATGCCACTGTGTATAATCACATAGAGCAATCTTTCTCACAGCACCCCCTGAAGACCTACCATGGGGGCTCCTTTCTCCTTGGGCCTTTGGATGAATCCTCAGGTAGATCCTGAGATTTCTCTATTTCTCTGGTCAGCTGGAGATAATAAAACGTCCTCCGATCACTTTAGTGCTAAGATTATTCTCATTTCAGTAATTAAAATATCCACATCTGTGTAATAGTTAAAATTCTGATTTTTATTCATAGTTAAAACTCCTCTCGTCTCTTAGGTGTGGCCTAAGGCACCATGGTTGCCTTTTATCACTAGATCGCTT